>NW_007381634.1:0-12030 GCF_000475195.1 Diaphorina citri | reverse complement strand
TTTGGCACTAAAAACTGACCATCGAAAATTTGACCCGATTACATTACTTTCCTTCCTATAGGATAAGGGAAGTAAAAATACAGGAATTCCAGGATAAATATTGTTTTTATATCACATGGGTGGAGGTACTAAACCCCTGCTTATCCAGAAAAGAAACTTTGCTAATTGGGTGACAGTCCTCTCTTGTTCCCCTATTATCACCATTGCTTCCTCGAAAGAAGTTTTCTAGACAAACTAGAAAACTAAATTATTACCTACCTATAATCCTAGGCATTATACATTATAAGTACGAGATCTGAATGATCTTGAGCAGTGTGCAAGTCTGAGAATGCCTCTAATGTGCAAGTAAATTGTACGTCTGAGAATGTCTGTCCTTACATCTAGTAGACAACTTGTCTGGTATATTCTGTCCTATTCTGAAGGCGACAACTATTTCCAAGAACTTTTGGCTTGGAGGAAGAGCTGAGCTAGACATTTTCACAAACAAGTATTATCCGTCCGAGCTTTGGTTCGAACTTTCTTGCATCTTGCATCTCTCCACTCGTAAATCCTAAATTTCATGCAAGACCGGAGAAGCAGAAATTTATTTTCGCTGGCTTTGTTTTGATAATTTATTTGTTTTTTTTATAGCGAATACAATAGTCCGTCCCTTATACCTTTTTATTACTATTGTAATAATAAAGGAAGGACGGACTAAAAACCAACAGGTATGTTAGGTGGTACCTACCCGCAAGCTTAAAATGCCCACTCTAATTCCGCCCCTGTTGGTTTTTCTGTTAATTAATAATAGGTGCCTATACTTTGTAAATATTATGGTGATATGTAGAAAACATTTGGCCATACTCGGGGTCAGGACAGACTCAAAGTTCCACGGGAATAAAATTGGACACGCTTTGATAAAATTTATGATTTAATACAATCAAGCTTAATTTGTGTGACATCTAGGCACCTCGCCTGAGTGGCGAGCTTTACTTTTTGTACGAAATTACGCCTACCTTGATTATGATTATAATTTTCAATGAGCACCGTGGCCACAGATGTTACTAGGATTATGAATATGCTGTGTATGTTACTAGGATATGGAACTGTTCTTGACAGTTCTTTCGATTTTGAAATGAGCGGTGTGGCAACATAAATTAGGGTACGACTTTTTTTCTGATATTATATTGGAATGTTTATCTTGTATTGTGAGTAGCACCTTAACTTTTAATACCTCATATTGTGTACCTGCAGGACTTTCAGTATAGTTGGTGTACCTAACTTATTATTATAAATGTTGCGTTGTAGGTTTGAGGATTTATGAAAAGTGATGATGGATTGGTATCATGTTATCATGAAGTCTGCTACAATAGCTATAACCACAGACCAGACGTTACCACAGTTCAACTGTCACATTGTTGGATCTTTCCTTGTCTTTTATCTTGTTAACCAAAAGAATTCAACTCTTCTTCTCTTAAGGTTGGCAAGTACCTCTACTTATACCGATACTACTATATAAAATATACTTGGAGGTGCATTGTAATACATAAGATAATAATATCAGTTTTAAGTGAATTATTTCCTACCACTGGGTATACACTTGTAAGCAAAGCCACGATCTATTTCACTTAATATAAATGCATATTGATTCCTGTCAATCTTGTTTTAAATTTTCAGATCTGATTTATGGGTTCTTGAACATTGAGGTAATTGAGCTATCCGTATTACCTTTAAGCTCGGTCTGGCAACGAATATAAGTAGGTAAGTACTTACTCTGCGTGACGTTAATAGACGTACATCCATTTGACCATTTATGCTCAACACAATTAACATTCCCAAGTAGCACCAACCAACATAAAATCATTTTAAAACAATCAAATTCCAAAAACACCAAAACACCCTTTAAAATGACATCGTGAGCCCGGTTCATCTCTAAATCCGTCCAACAAATTTCAACATCTCTAAGTACATACCTACAATACAACCACTCTGAAAAGTCAACACCAGATTTGAAAACATAAACATGTGGTAACACATTTCCCCTGTGAGCCCTGTATTTGTACACGATTATGATAAGGTCCATCAACAACACAAACACTACAAGTGCATTTGGAGATAATTTCCAACGTTGCGATAGACGTACGTGCCTAACCTACTCGTACCTATATGTTTGAAGTATATACCTACAGTTTATTTCAGTTTTTAAAATATGCCAAATACCTACTTAGGACATTTTGGTATTTCGCCCAAGTGTATCCTATTGGAGGAATGAGAATTTTCAGAATTTCTCATCATGTTTATTATGAGAACGGTATTATAGGAATATAGGAACACATAAATTTGAATAATTTCCTCATTATATTCACGGAAAGTAAAACTATGTCAACCATTTTACTGTATTAAGCAAAATAAGCAAAATTTTATACATTCCCTATTTATAAGAGTAAAATAATAAAATTGAAAATATCATACTAGTATCTAGATACCTACATAGCTTCGTACCTACATAATGTACCTATCTGATAGGATATTTATATACCTAGCAGATATTTCTCCATAAAATGGATTTTGATGCTAACAAACATTATTGTAGATATGTCAATTTGTCAATAGATTCTGGGTACCTCAAACATAGCGTGTGAATCAAAATTATTCATAATAATTTGATAAATAAATAAATTGATAAATAAATAAATAATTAGATTAAATTACCTAATGTAGGTACTATCTACCTACAAACCTATACCTACGACATTTTATCTTTTAAAGTATTAAAAGGTATTAGGTACACAGTATGGAGGTAAATTGAAATAGAGTAGGTAAATATAATGGATGCATTTTCATATTAAATTTATTTACTTTATGCTATCCTGTTCAAAGAACACATTTTTTTATTAGATTTTCCAGTATACGCGGCATGGATATGTATTATTATAGTTATGCAAATGGAGCGTAGCTGTTGAGTGTTGGTCTCTTAGCTTTCGAAATGGGAAATGGGTCATTCAAAAGATCAAAAGCATTGATGGGTAGATATCTAGAGGTACTACAATCACCTATCTAGTTATGGAATGTACATAGCAAGTAACAAGTGCACAATAAATAATATCAAATTTAGACTTGAAATGTTTATTTAATAATCCTCATTGACACCTGCCTGACGAGAAAAGAGAAGATCGAAAATAGAGGAAGGAGCTTTTCTTCCTCAAGATAAAAATGAACCCTCATTTCCACGTGCCACGTTTATTGCCATTTATGACGTAAGCTGAGGGCTCTAAGCGTATATTCACTCCCACAACCTGGGGGGAAACTGGGTGAGAATGACGAGTAGTTAAGAAATAATATTGCTCACAGGTCCACATTATCGCATTAAGAGATAAGATGATATTTGCTATATTTCTCCCAGCTCACAATTACCGGATACTTACATACATCTAGGTATACATATAGGTATGTAAGGTGATATCCTACATTGCTTAACACTGGCTGGGATTTCTGATTAATCTGATGCCAGCAGCACTTTTGTCTCAAATAAATTTTACGTAAACTATGTGAATAATAATAATATTATGCATCACTCTACTTACCTTAACGATATTAGTAATCAGGTAAAAGTAATACAGGATGGCCCAAGGGCCGTGTACCCGAATGTAAACAACGACCTACCTACATCTATATGTACCTATGTACACTGATGTTTAATTTTTGTAAACACGAATAGCATGCATTCAGTAGGGAGAAAAATTTCAAATAAGGACTGTTATAAAATGGCATTATTGAATGCATGCAACATGCAAATCCTATTTACCTTTAGACTGACAACAAGTAGGTATATAAGCATGATTTTAGCATATTTGTGGATTGTGGGAACGTCTAAAGGCAAGTATATCTACATGCTAAATAATTGAACGAAATGAGATCACAGATTTAACTTGAAAATGATATGTATTATTATAGTTATGCAAATGGAGCGTAGCTGTTGAGTGTTGGTCTCTTAGCTTTCGAAATGGGAAATGGGTCATTCAAAAAATCAAAGGCATTGATGGGTACTGGGTAGATATCTAGAGGTACCACAATCACCTATCTAGTTATGGAATGTACATAGCAAGTAACAAGTGCAATAAATAATGCTTTTGAATTTCATTTAATTGTTATTCATTTGTCAAGGAGGTAGGTATAGCTGTGTAGATTCATTTGCACCATATTCAAATGTGCTATTCTGCAAGGTATCATGTCTGGTTTCAGAAAGTCTGAGAAGTCAGAACATTTTGATTATGAACCATCCTGTAAAATCTAATATGTCACTTACGTTGTTGAATGTTGGAATAGAAATGACATGATCATCATAAACATGGATATTTTATGGAGGCTAGGATTTTTATAAAGTTAAAAATCCAATCAGCAATCAAGAAAGTTGAGGATATCCAAGCTGACGTTGATGAGTTTAAGATTATAGAAAATAATAATAATTTGGATTAACACTGGCTGGGATTTCTGATTAATCTGATGCCAGCAGCACTTTTGTCTCAAATAAATTTTACGTAAACTATGTGAATAATAATATTATGCATCACTCTACTTACCTTAACGATATTAGTAATCAGGTAAAAGTAATACAGGATGGCCCAAGGGCCGTGTACCCGAATGTAAACAACGACCTACCTACATCTATACGTACCTATGTACACTGATGTTTAATTTTTGTAAACACGAATAGCATGCATTCAGTAGGGAGAAAAAATTTCAAATAAGGACTGTTATAAAATGGCATTATTGAATGCATGCAACATGCAAATCCTATTTACCTTTAGACTGACAACAAGTAGGTAAGCATGATTTTAGCGTAAAAGAACCATATTTGTGGATTGTAGGAACGTCTAAAGGCAAGTATATCTACATGCTAAATAATTGAACGAAATGAGATCACAGATTTAGCTTGAAAAGAATTTGCATTTGTCTGTTTCGTGGTAACTCTCAAACAGTTATTTTAATTTTGATTAAAAGTTTGGCAAAAATATCCAACATAATTAATTAATTATGTAATTTTTATAACGTTAAAGAAATTTACTGATTTGTACATACATTTGTGTCTCATTAGGTCTCTAGGCGTTTCCCGAGAGGTTTACTCTGACAGCCTTTTTTTGAATATTTTAAAATAAGTATAGATATTTCCAATGTTTTATGGTAAAAAAAAAAATAAATAAATAATGATAATAAAAAGCTCATGTTCTTGTGTTCCACATACTATCTTTCTTCGCAGAAAAATCACAATGTCACATGGTGTTATCTGTAAAATGTTCTGTTGTTTTCATGGAAAACTCCGTCCTATAAACCTTCATAATTATCTGATATCTGCCTCTGTAGCACTGGAAGTTCCCTTGCATTATTTTTTCTTATCATAATGTGTCGTATGTACAGTACATTCTAATATACATACATATCTGCAGTATCTATAATCTATATTATGCATAGGAAAGTATTATTTTGTCTCTGCTTTTCCGGTGTTTTACACTGTTCTGTTTTAAACCGGCCTCAGTCGCTTCAGAAATAAACCATTTTTCCAAGTTATGCAGGAGCGACAAAAATCTGTTTGCAGTGGTGCAAATTTAGAAGAAATTTGCACCACTGCAAATATTTTCACGCGTTATCAGGATTGTTTCCATGAAATTGTATACAACTCCATTGGGAATCTAAATTATACCTATACCGACATAGATACCTATAAAATACACATGCAGGAGCGACAAAAATCTGTTTGCAGTGGTGCAAATTTAGAAGAAATTTGCACCACTGCAAATATTTTCACGCGTTATCAGGATTTTTTCCATAAAATTGTAGACAACTCCATTGGGAATCTAAATTATACCTATACCGACATAGATACCTATAAAATACACTTTTTTTTATAGGCGATTTTGTTTCTGAAGCAAAGCGTCCCTTGTAGCCAATTACATTCTAGCATGGCTATAATTACCTTGTCACATAATCCACCTACCAATGTATATTGTAGATCCACCAGGTTCAAAGTATATTATTTTCTAAGTATTATACTCGATGGAATTTGTTAAGCTACATTCTGTTATTTCTGTTAGAAAGTTTGGCGCTCCGGTCACCTTTGCTGTGAATAATACCTACTAGATGTTAAATTACACATTATATGATCAAGTTATGAACACGCCTTATGAACACACTTGTGCTCACCACAAATTATACAGAATAGCTTCCTAATAAATTATAGGTTTAGAATGACACATCTATCTATTGATGATACCTATTTACCTATAAGTTATCCTTGTACAGGGAGGCAGGAACCGAAGAGTCTAATTCTAGAAAAACTATACCAAAAAACTTTTCTAAAAACAAGCCATGATCTTTTATACAACTCTGTATATCTAGTTTATTATATGTAAATATAAACAAACAGTATTGACTTTCAAAAAGCTGCGGGTTGGTTGTCTGTTTGTCACAAGAGCAGAAACGCTACAATAATCAGTGTCAATATATCGAGTTACAAAAATCTGGTGTGAACATCACACGGCTTTCCTTATCCTATTTAATTATGCTTATTTGAATGTCCTTCTGTTGTAACTTTTACAATATCTCCAACCGTTTACTCAGTATAGCTAAAAAACGCCAAAAAGCGGTCGAAAACCGCCAAAAGGCGGTCAAAATACAGCCAACCGGAGCACCTATCTTAACCAAAAGTTCGTGTCGCATCCTTGTCAACTTTTTGAACTACATACCAAATTTCAAGTCTCTAGCTCATACCGTTCCCGAGCTATTATGGAATTACACTGAAAACCGCCAAAAAGCGGCAAAATACCGCCAAAGTTTCGTGTCGCATCCTTGTCACATTAGACAGTTGTATACCAAATTTCAAGTCTCTAGGTTTTACCACTCTCAAGATATCTTGAGACAAACAGTCAGACACACACACACACACACACACACACACACACACACACACACACGGACCAATGGCTGAAACTTTGTATTTAGGCTCTAAAATAAATAATGGGATTTATTTAAATATACTATCCAGGGTAGGGAAATACGACTTATAATTATAGCAAAAGAATTATTATATTCATTATGAAACAGCAAAATTATGTAGGTGGTACCTAGCCGCAAGCTTAAAATGCCCACTCTAATTCCGCCCCTGTTGGTTTTTCTGTTAATTAATAATAGGTGCCTATACTTTGTAAATATTATGGTGATATGTAGAAAACATTTGGCCATACTCGGGGTCAGGACAGACTCAAAGTTCCACGGGAATAAAATTGGACACGCTTTGATAAAATTTATGATTTAATACAATCAAGCTTAATTTGTGTGACATCTAGGCACCTCGCCTGAGTGGCGAGCTTTACTTTTTGTACGAAATTACGCCTACCTTGATTATGATTATAATTTTCAATGAGCACCGTGGCCACAGATGTTACTAGGATTATGAATATGCTGTGTATGTTACTAGGATATGGAACTGTTCTTGACAGTTCTTTCGATTTTGAAATGAGCGGTGTGGTTTGTACGAAATTACGCCTACCTTGATTATGATTATAATTTTCAATGAGCACCGTGGCCACAGATGTTACTAGGATTATGAATATGCTATGTATGTTACTAGGATATGGAACTGTTCTTGACAGTTCTTTCGATTTTGAAATGAGCGGTGTGCCAACATAAATTAGGGTAAGACTTTTTGTCTGATATTATATTGGACTGTTTATCTTGTATTGTGAGTAGCACCTTAACTTTTAATACCTCATATTGTGTACCTGCAGGACTTTCAGTATAGTTGGTGTACCTAACTTATTATTATAAATGTTGCGTTGTAGATTTGAGGATTTCTGAAAAGTGATGATGGATTGGTATCATGCTATCATGAAGTCTGCTACAATAGCTTACCTTGATTATGATTATAATTTTCAATGAGCACCGTGGCCACAGATGTTACTAGGATTATGAATATGCTGTGTATGTTACTAGGATATAGAACTGTTCTTGACAGTTCTTTCGATTTTGAAATGAGCGGTGTGCCAACATAAATTAGGGTACGACTTTTTTTCTGATATTATATTGGAATGTTTATCTTGTATTGTGAGTAGCACCTTAACTTTTAATACCTCATATTGTGTACCTGCAGGACTTTCAGTATAGTTGGTGTACCTAACTTATTATTATAAATGTTGCGTTGTAGGTTTGAGGATTTGTGAAAAGTGATGATGGATTGGTATCATGCTTATATTGGAATGTTTATCTTGTATTGTGAGTAGCACCTTAACTTTTAATACCTCATATTGTGTACCTGCAGGACTTTCAGTATAGTTAGTGTACCTAACTTATTATTATAAATGTTGCGTTGTAGGTTTGAGGATTTATGAAAAGTGATGATGGATTGGTATCATGCTAACATGAAGTCTGCTACAATAGCTATAACCACAGACCAGACGTTACCACAGTTCAACTGTCACATTGTTGGAATCTTTCCTTGTCTTTTATCTTGTTAACCAAAAGAATTCAACTCTTCTTCTCTTAAGGTTGGCAAGTACCTCTACTTATACCGATACTACTATATAAAATATACTTGGAGGTGCATTGTAATACATAAGATAATAATATCAGTTTTAAGTGAATTATTTTAAAATTTGCATAAAAGGAATAGAAAAAAAAATATAAATATAAGTTTTTTTAGCGTCCACATTGATTTATTAATTAATTATGAAAATTCAATTAAAAAATTTCAATTAAATGAAGCGTGAAACGATGAGAAATGATGCATCTTGATATACAAGGTGCTACTGAAGACTATATTAAAACTCTACGTGATATAATGCCACAGCGAAAAACGCATCCGTAATCAACTTCGGTGGTAAGGAGTTAGCGCGGTGGACTTCGGACCTGTAAGTTGGTGGTACGAGAAAAGTTCATAAAATCCAGTGAGATTTAAGAGTATCATTTTGGGAAGTACATTTGTGACATCCATTTGAGGGGGGAAACTGGGTGAGAATGACGAGTAGTTAAGAAATAATATTGCTCACAGGTCCACATTATCGCATTAAGAGATAAGATGATATTCGCTATATTGCTCCCAGCTCACAATTACCGGATACTTACATACATCTAGATATATATAGGTATGTAAGGTGATATCCTACATTGGGACGAAAATGATTGGACCCAATAAAAAATTGCTTATCAAATGACTTGCATAAAAAACAGGGTGTCTCATACAGCGAAAAAGAATTCCATAGGTTTTTCAAATAGCTTGGGAAAAGTTCTTTTGGTGATGTTCTATCTAACATTCTAACCCATCGGCGAATCTGACCGATCCGTCCGTGGAAAGTTATGCCAACGTATATGTATAGGTAACTACTTATGTAGGTATCCCAGATATGAAATCCCTTTTATTTTGAGGAAAGGGGTGATAATGCTGCAAGCTCGTAGATAAAGCAAATACCTCCTTGGCATGTGTTGAAGAGGGAAGAAAAACATTTGCCCCAGAAAACCTCAAATCTATTTGGAAAACATGAGTAGGGAAAACCTACGTTCTTTTTTATCTTTCCCCCACAAAATAGTTCAATATAAATACAGGCTCTTCCTCAAAGGTACTTAACAAGAGAGCTGTTGAAAAGTGAAGAAAAGGTTCAAGATATCCCCAGGGGTAAACGCTGTAAAAATAAAATAAGTACGTAAGTTTAGGCATACTATAGCGTAGAGCGGAGATGTAGAACATCCATACCTATAGGTATAACTATAGGTTCAAGATATCCCCAGGGGTAAACGCTGTAAAAATAAAATAAGTACGTAAGTTTAGGCATACTATAGCGTAGAGCGGAGATGTAGAAAATCCATACCTATAGGTATAACTATAACATGCTTATCTAAGAAAAGTACTTTAAAGACTTTGAACCTCTTTAAGCTTTTACTTTATGTAGGCAATATAGACTTTGGGTAAACTAGAGAGATGTCATAAATACGAAGAAGAACGAAAAAAATTCCCTCTTTAAAGAAGATTTTTTTTAAGAAGCTTGGAATATATCTGAATGGGTGATTGCCATGCATATTCTTTGAAAAAGTTTTAATTGGGGTTCTGTCCAGGCTTGTGATTAATGTATGGAAGATCAATCTCAGTTATTTGAAGAATATAGGCCGGCCAATTGGAACCAAAAGGGAACTGTAATTGTAAGAGTACTAGATTACTATATTTTTTTTTTTTTTTTTTTTTTTTTAAGAAGCTTGGAATATATCTGGATGGGTGATTGCCATGCATATTCTTTGGAAAAGTTTTAATTGGGGTTCTGTCCAGGCTTGTGATTAATGTATGGAAGATCAATCTCAGTTTTTTGAAGAATAGGCCGGCCAATTGGAACCAAAAGGGAACTGTAATTGTAAGAGTACTAGATTACTATAATTATTGTAAAGGAACTAGATGCATTGAAAAACGGAAAATGGCCTTAGACAAATCAAATTTCCCCACAGTTTTTTCCGAGAATTTTTCTTCGCAGAAAAATCACAATGTCACATGGTGTTATCTGTAAAATGTTCTGTTGTTTTCATGGAAAACTCCGTCCTATAAACCTTCATATCTGATCAATCTGCCTCTGTAGCACTGGAAGTTCCCTTGCATTATTTTTTCTTATCATAATGTGTCGTATGTACAGTACATTCTAATATACATACATATCTGCAGTATCTATAATCTATATTATGCATAGGAAAGTATTATTTTGTTTCTGCTTTTCCGGTGTTGTACACTGTTCTGTTTTAAACCGGCCTCAGTCGCTTCAGAAATAAACCATTTTTCCAAGTTATGCAGGAGCGACAAAAATCTGTTTGCAGTGGTGGAAATTTCTTCTAACCACTGCAAATATTTTCACGCGTTATCAGGATTGTTTCCATAAAATTGTAGACAACTCCATTGGGAATCTAAATTATACCTATACCGACATAGATACCTATAAAATACACTTTTTTTTATAGGCGATTTTGTTTCTGAAGCAAAGCGTCCCTTGTAGCCAATTACATTCTAGCATGGCTATAATTACCTTGTCACATAATCCCCAATATCCACATCAAATTTCAACGCTGACATGGATTCAAGCTTTCGTGGTTGATGCTGTCAAAACAAATGTGCCTACATTACCTATGAAATGTTATATTATTCCGAACAAAATGATTCAGAAGCATTAGTGGATGTGCTAAAACTCCTGAATACTAAACTGTCCTATTAGGTACCCACAATGTGAGATGCTGAGAAGGAGACACAATGAAGAGTTGGAGTTATTGGTGGATGTGCCAAGTACACCAAGTGTTATTCCGAAGATGATTCAGAAGCATTAGCATCCTTCGTATAGTTCTTTAAGATGAACTAAAACAGGAGATATTTCAAAAGAAATTCAATTTCTCAAAAGGTTTCCCTTGACCAAATTTAGACTTGAAATGTTTATTTAATAATCCTCATTGACACCTGCCTGACGAGAAAAGAGAAGATCGAAAATAGAGGAAGGAGCTTTTCTTCCTAAAGATAAAAATGAACCCTCATTTCCACGTGCCACGTTTATTGCCATTTATGACGTAAGCTGAGGGCTCTAAGCGTATATTCACTCCCACAACCTGGGGGGAAACTGGGTGAGAATGACGAGTAGTTAAGAAATAATATTGCTCACAGGTCCACATTATAGCATTAAGAGATAAGGATGATATTTGCTATATTGCTCCCAGCTCACAATTACCGGATACTTACATACATCTAGGTATACATATAGGTATGTAAGGTGATATCCTACATTGCGACGAAAATGATTGGACCCAATACTTCGATATGAAATCCCTTTTATTTTGAGGAAAGGGGTGATAATGCTGCAAGCTCGTAGATAAAGCAAATACCTCCTTGGCATGTGTTGAAGGGGGAAGAAAAACATTTGCCCCAAAAAACCTCAAATCTAGTTGGAAAACATGAGTAGGGAAAACCTTCGTTCTTTTTTATCTTTCCCCCACAAAATAGTTCAATATAAATACAGGCTCTTCCTCAAAGGTACTTAACAAGAGAGC
>NW_007381633.1:0-12033 GCF_000475195.1 Diaphorina citri | reverse complement strand
CTAGGTTGGAAGCATTGTCCGCCACACACGTTCCGACTGACAGACCTAGGTTGGAAGCATTGTCCGCCACACACGTTCAGACTGACAGACCTAGAGACCTGGGTCTGTTAGACGGGTACCTATTTGAAGTATTTGAATGTGGCAGATTTCACATTCAAATAGGTACCTACTCAATTTAGATTGCCCAGATTGGACGTCCCTTTTTGCCAACAGCTCCAATAAATACATTTTTTGGGGCAATATTCCGTGGTTCACATATATGTGTAGAAAACCTAATCTTCCGTGATGGAAATTGGGGAAAGTGAGAAGTTATATGAGAAATTAATCGTGAGCACCACAATATCATCATCGGATGAACTCAACATCCCTCCCCTAACTCTCTTACAGGAGCTCCCCCCAACTCTCCCCATTCATCTACCCGCAGTCTATTTACTAAAATACGTCGGAAGGCCTCCATACTAAGTCTAACGTCGCCGATAATTGGCGGCTCAGGGAAAAAATTGTCCGCCCAGGGCGGGGCTGGGGGCGGTCCGTGCTCCTCCCCGAGGGCCTTCAGTTTAGACGATCTGGTCAAAACATCCGTATCCACGGCTCGGTCAAGTAAGACCCACTATATCTGGGTTTGTTATGAACCTGCATTTCTAATTGCCCGGTTTTTATTCTTTCTCTCTTTTGAAAATGGTTTTTACGCCTCGTATTTTCCTATAGCAAGATTTTTTTTATCTTTGAAATTTAGTTTTCCCTCTCCTCAAACCAAAATTTCTACTTCCTCTATCGTTATTTTATTTTATTTAGTTTTTTTATTTTAAAATTTCGTCACTAGTCTCTTTTAAAACTTCGGAACCAGTGTTTTTCCTTCATATTTTCTTTCCTAAACACCTAAATTCTTGACTATTTCTAATAAAATCCGTCTGTTCTTTTTACCTTTCAATTTCTCGTTTGCCCCTTTATCCCTATAAAAATTGTAGTTTTTTTTTCAACTTTTTAAGAGTGCACTCTTTCTTATTTCTCAAGCACTTTCTTCTCTTTACTCACCTTTGATTCCATCTCACCAAGCATTTGAACATAATTTTTTCTTCTTTTCTTGGATCGCCAATTTTCTAATTAAAATCTTATATCACATTATCCTTTCATCTTGGAGTCTTCTTCCTTCGTTTGATTAATTCATACCTAGACTTTTTGTTAGAAAGATTTTTTCAGTTGGCAAAATCTAGTTTCGGTGGCGAGAGAATTGTTTTCGCCAAAGAGTGTCTACTCCATTTTCGAGTTCAGATTTTTAGGTGACTTCTAGTATGAAAAGTTTTATTTCTAATATTTTTAATATTGAATAGAGTCAGTTTTGGCTTCAAAACTTTAATTTTCTCAGAAGGATCTCGTTTTCTGATTGGTTGAACATGTTTTGCATGGCATCCGTTATGACGTCATTTGACAACCGGTTTTCGACCAATCAAAAACGAGTACCTACACCAAATAATAGTTTATAGTTCTTAAAGGTTTTTCTTCCAGGTAGCAAACTAGTGAAGCATGGTTTGTCTCCCCCCAGTCTTGCTTGCTCTGGAACTTTTACCCTCTCTCCTGTGTGACTGGAACTTTTTGACTCCCCTGTGCCTGATGTACAGAACGTCCCTGTGATTTTTGAACCCCCTGTTTTATTTTTGCTAATGATCTTTGCACACACAGCATTTATGAAACTCTTCACTCGTCTTGTAAATATTTCTTCTCCTTTACCACACAACTGCTATCGATTATTTATTAACTATTATAATCTCAGGTGATCTTTAAATTTTACCAATTATGTACAGTCGAACCTGTCTAAGTGGGAATCCAAGGGACTGACAATTTTTTCCCACTTATCCAGGTTTCCCAGTTAAAAAGTGTCCCACTTAGAGAGGTTGCCATTTTCTCATTCCCACTTATGGAGGTAAATGTGAACACTGGTTTGGAGGAAGAGGAATATGCTATGCTTTCCTACAAATTTCCACTTACAGAGGTCCGCAGAAGGCTCCGGACCTAAGAAAATGACAACCTTTCCCACTTACAGAGGCTCCGGACCGAGTATCTAGAAAAAGTAATTCCCACTTATAGAGGCTCGATTTTCCCGTTTAAACAGGTTTTTCAGTAAAAAATGAAGGGGCCACGATTTTTCTCCCAGTTATCCAGGTTTCCCACTTAGACAGGTTCGACTGTACCATTTTTCTTTCATAGCTATAGGTGGGGTTATTGCTAATCATTTCAATAGGTCCGCTCTTAGGAAATCAAGGCCCGGTCCGCAGAAGGCTCCGGACCCAGGAAAATGGCAACCTTTCCCACTTACAGAGGCTCCGGACCCAGTATCTAGAAAAAGTAATTCCCACTTATAGAGGCTCGATTTTCCCATTTAAACAGGTTTTTCAGTAAAAAATTAAGGGGCCACGATTTTTTTTCCCAGTTATCCAGATTTCCCACTTAGACAAGTTCGACTGTACCATTTTTCTTTCATAGCTATAGGTGGGGTTTTTGCTAATCATTTCAATAGGTCCGCTCTTAGGAAATCAAGGTCTTTAACTACGTTGTACATTTCACCTCAAACTACATTTCCCTGGTCGAATTTCATGTCAGTTTTAACGCAAAGGTAAAGGTACCAATCGTGTTGGACGACAATAGGTAAAGACAGTAGTAGAATATGTATAGTATAGTGCTTCGTTGTGTATGATGGTGGTTTCGAACCAGTGTATTTCGGTTTTGCAATATCCAATATTGGCTAGAGTGAATTGATTCAATCCTCAGTCTTGATTTTCACTCTGGTGAGTCTACACAAAATAAATTCGTTCCAATGTTCTATTTTCAAAGTGATCTTTTCTTATTACATTAGAACTCCAACTCAACAATTTAAACTTAGAGTACTTGGACTCAGTGGCGTAGCGTGTATGTATGGCGTGTATGGCGGCCATACAACTCAAAAGTTCACTCTAATGCCCATAAATATTAATGGCATGTACTGTGATGGGACTGTGCATGAGCCCTACACTTGAATTTAGACCACGCTACGCCACTGCTTGGACTGTCGAATTAAGACATGTACTCGGTTTATACCCCCCGGTATAGGACAAACATAAGGCAATCAAGGAGTGCTAGGAAAAACTTGATGTTCAAGCCTATGTATAGGTTAGGTACTTTCTCTTTATTTTTTCTCTTTCATGTTTATTCAGGGGTTGTTTTTTTTTACCTTCCTCTTGAGTTATACTCTTCCACCTATCCATTAACCTTGGTATCCTCAATCCTCATCCATGTTGTATTCTGACTCTAGGAACCCCATCTCCTAGGAAACGTAGAAACAACTCCACCCCCACCAAGAATAAGACTGAAGCTGAGGAGATCTTCAAGAAGTTGGTGAAGAAGCCGAGCAGTGATGATTCAAATATTCAAGAGACTTGCTTTTCAATTGGATCAGGTTGGTGCTTTATTTTATTTCATTATACCTAGGAGTTTTTGTGTTTTATTCAGGGTTTCACATCATCTATAAATCTAGGGCATAAGGCCCCATTTTATGTGCGAATAATTGATTACCTATTTCATGTGCGAATAATTGAGCTTGAACTATACACTACCATAGCTTAGATATAATGCCAGGTATAATACTGAAAAGAAATGGCAGAATTTCTGACAAAACAATGGCAAGAACAATATCCTATTCCATGGCGGACCTCTCAAACCACACCCACTTTGCAGACGTCAATCTGAAAGAGAAGAAAGTGGTCACCTTCGCCACCATAGAGCAGACCTGTCCCCCTGTCTCTACCGAGCAGACCTGCCCTGTCACTCAACAGTCAGACGTTCCCCTATCAGACACCGCCCCTACCGAGCAGTCCTCAACCTCCCCATCTAAATCTAATCAGTCCTCCAGCAAGGTTCGAACCCGGGTTAGTCCGTCTACAGCGCCAGTACTGAGCTCTCAGTCTTCCAACCCAGGGTCTGACTCCTTGTCTAGCAGCGACCTTGCCATTCCTACGTTGACAGGTAGAACCTGCCTGTCAGTCCAGGATGTATTGTAGATCCTGGATTGCATTCTATGCCTGTCAGTCAATCCTGGATGTCGTGTTTAGTGCCTGTCAGTTAAATCCTGGAAGTATTTTGGTTTCCCATGTGTCCCCAGTGCCTGTGATGGGTAGTTTGGTTGCCTGAAGTAGGACACTGTTGCAGTGGTGTATTTTGAGATTTTCAAAAGCTATAAACTCGTATAAAGTATGCCAATGTGGTGGTCTAAAGCGGTGTCCACACATAGTCTATGTATATTGTGAGGCAGTGTGGCCGGTTTTACCGTCGACATCAATCTACCGTGGACTATGTGAGCTTTAGAATCCAGGTTGAATAATCACTTATGTACTATTTTCACTAAGTGATAAGAAGAGGGAAGCGAAAAGAAAAAAGTAGTAGTAGAGAGAAGGTTAAGAGGTGTCCCCTAGGTTCCATGAGATACACGCCACTGCCAAGTTGTATTTTCAGTGCCTGTCAGTTATAGGTAGATCGGTATCTTTACCTGTAAGCTGTATTGTTGTTGTTAGAGTAGTAGATCATTTAGTTTAAGCTCCCATTGATTGGAGATTTGAAATCGGACTCCTAGGCAAATGAACCTTGGGTGACCATCTGGGGCATCTGGGCAACCGCGTGCTACTGGCTTTTCCCGACCCTCATAGTAGATGTGTTTAGCTTAGAAATTACCTACTAGTTGATATTATAAAAATATATAATTAATAATAATATTATTTATCTTAAGTACACATCTCTTTTTTAATTTTGAATGTGTCCACCATAAAAATTAGACCTGAATATGCACTTATCTTTTTGTCTGGATTTTTTTCAAAATGTATCTAATTAACTATCTTAATAAAATTTTGTATTATTAAATTATTATAAACTAGAAAAATAACCTACTTACATACCTACCTATTGTATCCTTCAATGCGATGACTAGTATACTTGTGTTTCTAGCTAGACAACTAGACATAGACTAGATTCAGTTTTGCATTGCATTGAATTTGACCAATTTTGTTATTCTACCTAATTGGGTGAACTGATACCTTTCATTAGATACCTATCTAGACATTTCAGCTTGGAAAATGGTCTCATCCCTTTGAATCCAATGAAGCTTCCACATTTTTCGTGTTGATAGAAAATAGGAAAATCTTTATTTTCTTTGAATACGTATTTTTCAGTTTCTTTTATTAGACAAACATGCCGTGTTGTGTTTCTTTTTCTGCCATTGTAACCCGTAAACCATTAATATCAAACCATGTCTCAGGTGTTTCATATAGCAGATTGTTCATCCAATTCCCTACTAGCCTATTTTATTTTTGTCAATCCCCGGAATGCAGAGTAGTGTGCTGTCTGTACCCTAATCCCGCCCGAATGTCCGTCCATCCCATAAAAAGGCTTTCTGGTCTGACTGAATTGAATGTTTAGCTACCTTTTCACAGTAAAGTTACTGTCAATTTTACCCAAGAATAACAATGGTGGTTTTTAAAATTAAAATTCTAATTAGATTTTGAGGTAGCGCGTCTGCCTTGTAAGTGCTAGGTCGCGGGTTCGATCCCCGTCCGGAGCGGATTTTATCCTAAACAGATAAAGTTCGTTCTCAAAACGGCTGGCTTTCTCCTATAATCTCCTAGCCTGTCTTCTCTCTTCGCTTTCGGGACGATAAGACCTTCCCCCATCAAACCTAAAAAAAAGTAGCACTTGATAAAATGTTGTCTCATCCCGGTTTTACAATGCTGTGTGTTTTCGCTTTGCAGAGTCTGACATAGTGCGCCCCCTCACACTGGCCGCTTGTAGCGCTGATTCCATACTGGCCATGTTCAGAAACTTCTCCTCCTCCCTCCCCTCCCATAATGTAGGGGGAGGGGGCGGAGTCAACCGCTCCTCAGCCCTCGTGTCCGCCACTACATCCCCCACTTGTACTTCCCCTCAGGTAGCCATCTTGATTTCCTTATGAGTTCTTGTTCATATTCAGTCCCCCCCAGGTATGCTCTGCGCGCTCACAATGTGCGAGCTCGAACCGTGTCTATTCGGCTCGTGCGAGTTAACCCCTATTGGTTACAAGTGCCACTGTCAGGAAGGCTACAGAGGTGTAACTTGTGACGTCAGAATACGGCCGTGTGATAATTCGCCTTGTAATGGACACGGACAATGTGTGGAGAAGTCGGATAGGCGCTATGTGTGTCGCTGCTATGCCTGGTGGAAAGGTAGGAATGAAAGTTAGCCTTTGAACGGGAAAAGTGTTATTGTTTGGAAAAGGTCGATTTGATTTTCAATTTTTCACCCAAAATATTTTCACAGCAAAATGTGGGTTGTGTACTTGTGTAGGCAATAGGCAATGGGAGACTTTTAACTCAGAATGTGCCAGTATCTCCAAGCCACGAAGGTTGTTAACATAAAACTTTGGTGATCTGGTGAGTAATGGTAATGAGCTAATGTGTATTCACTCTACCCATGTGTAGAAGATTTTACATCCTGGTGGTCTAATATATCACCACGGACGGGACGTCTTGGAAAAGAATAGAATAGAATATACCCTGCTTATACCTACTGCCAGAATAAGACTGACTCCCGCAGTCTAAAAGACTGATGAAAAACGGAACACCTGTGAAAGTACAGTCTTAAAGGAAGTTTAACTCAAAGAGAGGACATTTTCCTTCACCAGCTAAAGAATTCTATAGACATTTAAGGTACGATAGATATCTATCATTTACCCATGTTTTAAACCTATTTTTCTTCTCCTCCTAGGTGAGAACTGTTCGGAGCGTATTTTGCACATCCCCCAAACTCCCCTCGCTGAGAGGATGCTCCAGGAACCCTTCTGGCTGGGTCTGATCACGGTCACCGTGGTACTATTGGTACTCGGGATGTTCTGGTGTGCTAGGCGACATTTCCCGGACAAGTTGGAGAAACTACTGGCCGAGGAGAACGAGAGAAGTCGGCATCATTGTGAGTATGAAGGTGTCCTACATTTTGACTCTCCACCCTATTACATGTATCAGAAATCCTGTATTGTAGGGACCTGTTAAGCTGTGTCCACACATAGTTGACGCCCGTCGATCGATGACTGAAACCGTTCACACTGCCTCGACAACATAGATTCACCTCGTCGATGCACCAGTTACCGATCACTGAAGTTAAATAACATTACTCGTGGTTGGCATTCGGATGGGTGACCATCTGTCTTTTCAGGTTCAGGTTGGGTGAGGTTTATGTAAGTAAGCGGGTAGCTAGCGTCTCGCTGGAGGACGTAAAGCTGAGACAAAACCAGCCCTGTCAAGCCGCAGACAGTAACAGTGGCTCTTGAGGGTACCTGAATGGGACTACGGTCAAGTCCGTCTCAGGAAGTAGGGTACAATGACATAATTATGTACCTGAATATCCCTCATCAGACCCCTACGATTCGGAGGCCTTGAGCTAGCTCTCTGGCCTTGATGGCACCTCGTGGTATCCTCTTAATGGGATAGTATATGGACTCACAGCTTTTCTCTGGAATAAACCTGAGTGTGCGGACTCTTTAGAGGTGCTGTAGGTGAATTTTAGAGAAACTGAAGAGGTTGATATACACCACTGAGGGTACTTCTAGGTTCCATCAAGGCCAGGGTATAGCAGCTCGGGCAGGGGAAAAATACTGGTCACAATAGATCTACAGAGGTCGCAGTGTTAATTGCATACTCTCTCGGGAGAGGAGCAACCAGTCCCATAATAGAATAGAAGCGGGTAGCTTGTCGTCGAATGGAGGGTAAAGCCCCTCTATCAAAAGATCCGTTTTAGATATTCTGTTATTCTATTTACTCTGACTCTGCTGTTTCATTCTGTTTTATCATACTGTTTCACTGTTCTATTTCAGACCCCAGTTCCTCATCTCGCTCACACCTGGGTCATTCTCATCACCATTGTGTTCACTCTCACGCCTGCTCTCATCCAATGGGGAGCGGTCATATTCCCGTACCCACCACAGGTAACCGCACAACTCTCTCTCTAAATATAAGTAACCTCATAACTCTCTCATAAGTAACCTCACAACTCTCTCTCTCTAAATATAAGATAGGTCTGAAGTCTGAAGATTGTTCCTGAGTTATCAATTCTGGAGCCGGTTCCTGAAAGAAAACTTCACACCTTATGACGGCCAGTCAAATTCAGACCGACTGACAGACCTGGGTCGGAAGCATTGTCCGCCACACACGTTCCGACTGACAGACCTAGGTTGGAAGCATTGTCCGCCACACACGTTCAGACTGACAGACCTAGAGACCTGGGTCTGTTAGACGGGTACCTATTTGAAGTATTTGAATGTGGCAGATTTCACATTCAAATAGGTACCTACTCAATTTAGATTGCCCAGATTGGACGTCCCTTTTTGCCAACAGCTCCAATAAATACATTTTTTGGGGCAATATTCCGTGGTTCACATATATGTGTAGAAAACCTAATCTTCCGTGATGGAAATTGGGGAAAGTGAGAAGTTATATGAGAAATTAATCGTGAGCACCACAATATCATCATCGGATGAACTCAACATCCCTCCCCTAACTCTCTTACAGGAGCTCCCCCCAACTCTCCCCATTCATCTACCCGCAGTCTATTTACTAAAATACGTCGGAAGGCCTCCATACTAAGTCTAACGTCGCCGATAATTGGCGGCTCAGGGAAAAAATTGTCCGCCCAGGGCGGGGCTGGGGGCGGTCCGTGCTCCTCCCCGAGGGCCTTCAGTTTAGACGATCTGGTCAAAACATCCGTATCCACGGCTCGGTCAAGTAAGACCCACTATATCTGGGTTTGTTATGAACCTGCATTTCTAATTGCCCGGTTTTTATTCTTTCTCTCTTTTGAAAATGGTTTTTACGCCTCGTATTTTCCTATAGCAAGATTTTTTTTATCTTTGAAATTTAGTTTTCCCTCTCCTCAAACCAAAATTTCTACTTCCTCTATCGTTATTTTATTTTATTTAGTTTTTTTATTTTAAAATTTCGTCACTAGTCTCTTTTAAAACTTCGAAACCAGTGTTTTTCCTTCGTATTTTCTTTCCTAAACGCCTAAATTCTTGACTATTTCTAATAAAATCCGTCGGTTCTTTTTACCTTTCAATTTCTCGTTTGCCCCTTTATTCTTATAAAAATTGTAGTTTTTTTTCAACTTTTTAAGAGTGCACTCTTTCTTATTTCTCAAGCACTTTCTTCTCTCTACTCACCTCTGATTCCATCTCACCAAGCATTTGAACATATTTTTTTCTTCTTTTCTTGGATCGCCAATTTTCTAATCAAAATCTTATATCACATTTTCCTTTCATCTTGGAGTCTTCTTCCTTCGTTTGATTAATTTATACCTAGACTTTGTTAGAAAGATTTTTTCAGTTGGCAAAATCTAGTTTCGGTGGCGAGAGAATTGTTTTCGCCAAAGAGTGTCTACTCCATTTTCGAGTTCAGTTTTTTAGGTGACTTCTAGTATGAAAAGTTTTATTTCTAATATTTTTAATATTGAATAGAGTCAGTTTTGGCTTCAAAACTTTAATTTTCTCAGAAGGATCTCGTTTTCTGATTGGTTGAACATGTTTTGCATGGCATCCGTTATGACGTCATTTGACAACCGGTTTTCGACCAATCAAAAACGAGTACCTACACCAAATAATAGTTTATAGTTCTTAAAGGTTTTTCTTCCAGGTAGCAAACTAGTGAAGCATGGTTTGTCTCCCCCAGTCTTGCTTGCTCTGGAACTTTTACCCTCTCTCCTGTGTGACTGGAACTTTTTGACTCCCCTGTGCCTGATGTACAGAACGTCCCTGTGATTTTTGAACCCCCTGTTTTATTTTTGCTAATGATCTTTGCACACACAGCATTTATGAAACTCTTCACTCGTCTTGTAAATATTTCTTCTCCTTTACCACACAACTGCTATCGATTATTTATTAACTATTATAATCTCAGGTGATCTTTAAATTTTACCAATTATGTACAGTACCAGGTGCCTGTGATGGATCAAAAGTCGATGAACACCAACCCAGGCCCTACCATTCTCCTAGAAGTACCGTCCAGTAACAAGGGAGGCCTGTCCCCTATCCATGAAGTTCCTACTCCGGCCCTGACTCCCGTCATGCAACGCCATAGCATGAATAGTGGCATGAGCGATAACTCGGTGAGAATACTTTGCCTGTGTCATAGCATGTCTGTACTTTTGTTCTTACAACTTCACGGTTTTACAGTAGAACCTTTGGTGTGATTTAGAAGGCAGTCCCAATTGTGCTGTTTTTAAAGATGAAAGACATACAGTGCATAGTTGCATACACAAAACCCCACTTCGAGACTTAGGGGGCACACAGCCGTAATAGATGGATTAAACCTATACGAAGGGTGAAAGTCATTGGATTCATAATCGAGGGTAGGTACTGCGATTCGAATCCTAGCTCCCACAATAAATAATTAGGTTGGTGATGTAGTGGTGTCGACAGTCGCCTGTAAACAGGCGATTTACTTATTTGAGAATTTAACCACAATAATACGTAATATGTAGAAGCTTACGGCTAGGGTAAATGTACTCTTTCTTTACTGCTATTCGAGTTCCCTCCCTAGCTCTAACAATTATATATATTTGTAGTTCTGTCTGACGACAGATTTCAACGCCACCTTCTGCGGGGAGCATGTTGAGCATGTCTTTTCATTTCTTCATAGCTTCTTCCTTTCAAAATATCCGTCAACATACCAAATTTCTTTCTTCCTCTTGATCTCCTTCCTTTAATCGCTCCTTCCATGATTCGTCTCTGCAAACAATCTCTTCTGAAAATATGTCCAATCCAGCTCGCTTTCCCTGCTTCTTATTTCTTGAGTGCAACTTCCAATGGTGTAAATCATTCCTCCCAAGTCCCAAGTACCTGAATTGTTCAACTTGTTCCAGCATTTTTCCTTCTAATACGACATTCATGCTTTCTTCTTCTTTTCCAATTTTCATCACTTTTGTCTTTCCCACATTTATCTTCCTTCCAAATCTTTTTCCAGCTTCTTTGATCTTGTCTACCAAATTTCGTAACTCTATTACTGATTCTGCTAGTAACGCTTGATCGTCTGCGTACTTTATGTTCCTCATATTTTCATTTCCAATCTTTATTCCTCTTGTATTTCCCAACGCTTCCTCTAAAAGTTTCTCGGCGTACAAGTTGAACAGTGCAGGTGACATACAGCATCCTTGTCTTACCCCACTTCCTATGATTACTTCTTCCGTTTCTTCATTCTCAACTCTGACTACAAACCTTCTGTCCCTTGTACAGTTCTCTTATTAGTCTTCTGATTATTATTTTTGGTTCCCTCAGAACAAGCTTGCGGTTCCCTCAAAATGGGCTCGCGGTTCCCTTGGGAACCGCGGTTCCCGGTTTGGCCACCCCTGCTGTATGGTCTTATCACAGAGAGTTTTTCATCCAGGTTCAAGGAATACTGGCCCTGTGTAAATCAAATGGGTGACCTCAAAGAAAACCCTTGACACTGTGTTGATTCTCAGTGGTAAGATCGACCATCCATTTATTGGCCTTCCTCGGCGTAGCTTACGACTGAAGTGTTATCTAAAACTTTCTCGCTTTCATAGGTCGTCGCGACAAATTTCAAGATTAGAGCTCATTTGTGTGAGAATGTGAAAAAAATCCCTCAAAAATCAGTTTTTTTTTTTTTTTGCTTTATTGTTTTCTAGACAAAATTTGCACCACCACTTTCGTGTTCCTGGTAAAAAGACCTTTTGATATGTATAGGTCGACCAGGTTTGGATAAGTCCTTCTATGGGGACAGACAGACAGACAGTCAGTCAGATAGATAGACAGACAGACACACAAACGACACCGAAGCGAATACAATAGCCCGTCCCTATAACTTTTAATATTACTATTGTAATTTAATAAAGGAAGGACGGGCTAAAAAGTGTCCACGACAGTACATGAAACGAAGATAAAATTTTTTAGAGAGGATGCCATGAAGGGGCCACGATTTTTTTTCCCAGTTATCCAGGTTTCCCACTCAGACAGGTTCGACTATCTAATTCTCTATG
>NW_007381632.1:0-11944 GCF_000475195.1 Diaphorina citri | reverse complement strand
TAGTTTGAGTGTTACACTTCAACCTGGCATCCAATATCCAATAGATACGTTGGCTTTTACAACCCTTTCTGACATAACATCTTTGATTTGGTACAAGTAGAATTTTGTACATTGTGGTGTTTGATAAACCAACCTCATCAGAAAAAAAATAGAAGGTCCAAGAATGTATCTAATGGAAAAGAAAAGCAATAAAATTGCTAGAAAAGGTAAACAGATAAATATGAAGTAAAATGGAGAAAAAAGTGAGTTGGAAAAAAACAAGGCAGAACAGGAAGGGAAAAGTGCGTGGAAAATGGTGCAAAAGGAAACCGATATTATATTCGTTCCGTTTTCATTATTTATAGAAAAATAAATAGTGAAAGAAAAACAGGATAACTGTGGGAAGGAAAGGACTAAGAAAATCACTATGTGTAATGGTTTGTTCTCAGATATTTTCACATCATTTATTCAAAAAGCTTCTTAATAGTTGAGACAGTCGGTGTGAGGAGCTTAGAAAGAAATCTAGGATGAACTTTACTAATATTTTAACAGCATTAGAAAAAGAAATCCTTTCGCAAGTTCTTTTTACTTGTAGGTTTGACCTGCAGGAGCTTAGAAAGAAATCTAGGATGAACTTTACTAATATTTTAACAGCATTAGAAAAAGAAATCCTTTCGCAAGTTCTTTTTACTTGCAGGTTTGACCTGTCGATTCAAAGAACTCACTTTCATGTTCAAGTGCTTTATCTCCAGTTAACTTTTTCAAGTATGTATCTGTATCTGATGGTGTATACCCAACGGTATGGAAACATAGAATGTAGTAGTAAAAGATTGGTCAAGTGGAAAAGTGGAAAAGCATGTGGTTTTGTTGAAAAGCTCTTGAACTTGACCTTGTTCCGTTAATGAAATATGCCTCACAGCTCACAGTTCTCCTATTCAAGTTCATTTCTTTATAGATCATCGCCGTTAACGTAAGACATGAACTATCTCTAGTTTCATTGCATCAAGATTTTAACGGCCGCGGCCCAAAAAATATGCTCTTTCTTTCCCTTGTCAAACAAATCTCTCATATATCAAACTCTCGCTTTTTGTTCGCAGGATCTTCAAGCCGAAATAGAGAGCCACAAAGATGTCTACAGTTCGCTGAACACGAGTGGCAAAAGACTGCTGGGAAGTTTGACATCCCAGGATGACGCTGTTATGCTTCAGAGACGATTAGACGAAATGAATCAAAGATGGCATCATCTGAAAAATCGAAGTCTGGCCATCAGGTAAGTGCCCAATGTTGACGTCTTCTCTTTGATCCTTAGCAGGTGTGCAATCAAAAAGTGCACATGCTTCTGAAGAAAAGCTGTAATTAGGCTGTGCGTTGGTGGCTGTTTGGTGAGCGTTAGGGATCGGGGTCGAATCCCCTTCGGATTATAGAAATTTTCGTTCGATAAACGTATAATTTCTTATAAAAAATAATAATAAGAATAAAAAATATGTATCAATTAAAAAATATTACATTTCCACAATGATACCTGTAATTGTAATTAAACTTAAAATTGATTGCATAAATAATAATATAATGGTAGTTTTAAAAGGTAAAGTTTTTTTTTTTTCAACCTATACATTTCCACAATGATACCTGTAATTGTAATTAAACTTAAAATTGATTGCATAAATAATAATATAATGGTAGTTTTAAAAGGTAAAGGTTTTTTTTCCAACCTAATCTGACGTTCCTGAAAACATCGAAATGTACGTTTTGCGAAATTAGTCGCTACAAAAACAAATTCTGTGAAATATTATAGAAGGCTAATGAAAACGCGTGTTAATATTTTTATGAAATGCGCCAAAAGCATACCGTACTTCAGTATCTCTAAGATGAGGTTTTTATTTTCTCAATTAACTGTGATGTTGGAAATAATTAGTTACATAACTAGTTAACAATCTGACGTTCCTGAAAACATCGAAATGTACGTTTTGCGAAATTAGTCGCTACAAAAACAAATTCTGTGAAATATTATAGAAGGCTATGAAAACGCGTGTTAATATTTTTATGAAATGCGCCAAAAGCATACCGTACTTCAGTATCTCTAAGATGAGTTTTTTATTTTCTCAATTAACTGTGATGTTGGAAATAATTAGTTACATAACTAGTTAAGTTTATAAAGTACCTAAATTCAAAAGTAATATTTAATGGTTCTCCTTTTGTCTCGTGGCGCTTTGCAGGACTACAAATTTCAGTTGATATGTTCCAATGTAGAATGCAGAGTTTAATCTTCTATAGTTTGAGTGTTACACTTCAACCTGGCATCCAATATCCAATAGATACGTTGGCTTTTACAACCCTTTCTGACATAACGTCTTTGATTTGGTACAAGTAGAATTTTGTACATTGTGGTGTTTGATAAACCAACCTCATCAGAAAAAAAAAATAATAATAATAAAAGGTCCAAGAATGTATCTAATGGAAAAGAAAAGCAATAAAATTGCTAGAAAAGGTAAACAGATAAATATGAAGTAAAATGGAGAAAAAAGTGAGTTGGAAAAAAACAAGGCAGAACAGGAAGGAAAAAGTGCGTGGAAAATGGTGCAAAAGGAAACCGATATTATATTCGTTCCGTTTTCATTATTTATAGAAAATAAATAGTGAAAGAAAAACAGGATAACTGTGGGACGGAAAGGACTAAGAAAATCACTATGTGTAATGGTTTGTTCTCAGATATTTTCACATCATTTATTCAAAAAGCTCCTTAATAGTTGAGACAGTCGGTGTGAGGAGCTTGGAAAGAAATCTAGGATGAACTTTACTAATATTTTAACAGCATTAGAAAAGAAATCCTTTCGCAAGTTCTTTTTACTTGTAGGTTTGACCTATCGATTCAAAGAACTCACTTTCATGTTCAAGTGCTTTATCTCCAGTTAACTTTTTCAAGTATGTATCTGTATCTGATGGTGTATACCCATCGGTATGGAAACATAGAATGTAGTAGTAAAAGTTTGGTCAAGTGGAAAAGCATGTGGTTTTGTTGAAAAGCTCTTGAACTTGACCTTGTTCCGTTAATGAAATATGCCTCACTGCTCACAGTTCTCCTATTTAAGTTCATTTCTTTATAGATCATCGCCGTTAACATAAGACATGAACTATCTCTAGTTTCATTGCATCAAGATTTTAACGGCCGCGGTCCAAAAAATATGCTCTTTCTTTCCCTTGTCAAACAAATCTCTCATATATCAAACTCTCGCGAAGTGGGTTAGAATTAGTATGAGTGAGTGAGTCAGTGAGTCAGTCAGTCAGTCAGTCAGTTACACAAGGGGCTGTATATATTTAGGATACCTAATTTGACAAATAATGCTCTAGACTAGACTAGACTACTCTAGACAAAAATACTACTTTAGAGTCTAGAAGTGAAGATTTTAAAATGGCCATTACTACTTTGGCTAATGTTGTTGAGGTAGTTTCTAGATATGAATATATTTTGTTTCTAGTTGTTCACTTTCCGCCACAGACCTGACAGATACTAAAGGTAAATAAAATATCCACATCTTGGTTATAAAACACAGCTGGTTTATAGTACTAAAGTTTGACAAATGTTAGCGCAGAATTGATTTAGAATGATAGTACATAACTTTAACAGACCTGACAGATACTAAAGGTAAATAAAATATCCACATCTTGGTTATAAAACACAGCTGGTTTATAGTACTAAAGTTTGACAAATCTTAGCGCAGAATTGATTTAGAATGATAGTACATAACTTTGAATATTATTGTTTGCTTATGGAAAATAGTGAGTAAAGAATATAAACATCAAACACACGTCACGTCATGTAGGTATACCTGGATTTCTCCATCTCCCTCCTATACATTTCCATTGTACATATTTCTCTCATACCCTATGACGCCTACTTATTAGCCTTTTACTGCGAAATCCTGAGTTTATCCTCTTTAGGAATATTATTCTCCTGTGTTCTAGTTATTATTACTTATTAGCCATTGTCTCTTTATGTTTATATACGAATATGAGTTTTCCATTCTTCTTCTCTCCATATTTCAACAAAGACTGCTCTCTTTTCTATGCCTAGTATTTTGCTCAGTTGCACTGGCACTCTGTCTTTCATTCTCTTAATCCATTGTTTCCCCTATTAAAATTACAACGAATATGAGTTTTCCATTCTTCTTCTCTCCATATTTCAACAAAGACTGCTCTCTTTTCTATGCCTAGTATTTTGCTCAGTTGCACTCTGTCTTTCATTCTCTTAATCCATTGTTTCCCCTATTAAAATTTCTCTGTTTTCCTTTTCTTCTAGAACCTTTTTCTCTTCCCATGTATTTTCAATAGTGGAGTTAATTACAGTACCTACCAAAGGTAGAGAAGGGCCAGACATGATGTTTACTTTGCTTTAATATTCAAAGTTTTTCCAATAGAATTTTTATCTTTCAAATTCAACCCAAGTTTCGTAAGTATTTTGCCACTAGATAGCAAATTTTGAGAAGGGTCAATGCGAAACAGCAAATATTCGTGTGCGGTAGGTCAGAAAACTTCTATTAAAACTTGAAAGCCAGGTTTATGAAATGTGAAAATGAAATGTTGCAATTTTCATTTTATCAATTTCTTTAGTGTGATGAAAATTTCATCAATCTCGCTTTGGAAAGTTCGGAAAATGTATTGATGTTGTTAATAACATCGGAGACGTTGATATCACCTGTTATCTTTCAATACGGGGTAACTTTTAGCAAGTCCAAACCTTGGAAACATTCAACATATAAAGATTGATTATGTATGGTGAAGCTTGGGAATTTTTGCGGTATTAATCTTGAATGCAAAACTATATTCTAAAAGGTGGCATGAGCATTGACCATGGAAACATTCAACATATAAAGATTGATTATGTATGGTGAAGCTTGGGAATTTTTGCGGTATTAATCTTGAATGCAAAACTATATTCTGAATATTGACCCACCGAACACGTGGTCGACCTGAATGTCTGTTACCGTCTTGGGGTATCCAATCCAGAATTTTATTCAATGCCCTCAGTTGAAGAAGATTGATACACATTTCACGTATTTATTTCTTTGTTAACATACCCTGTAACTTATTACTCAAGGAAGGAAGGGATTATTTAGTATGTCAAAGCTAACATAACTTAGCTTTTAAGTAAAAATATAGAAACATGTACGCACGGGAAAATCATAAAATACAATTTCCTTAGCTATCACCGACTCTCACTTTCCTTGCGAAAAAGAAAGAAGAAGAAAACTTGCATATGTCAGCACAAGTCAATTTTATAGCGGTACCTACTATGAAATTTCAATTAATGTAATATTAATTAGACACGCTAGAATCTAGATGTTGGAAAATGAATAAACTTTTATATTATGAAACTTTTCTAAAGCGTTATTAAAAGTGAGATTGATGAAGATAAGATGTTGTCACATGTTAGTTAGGGAGGTTGGAATATGTCATAGATGGAGCGAGGGACAATACCATTGGACTTGGTACTAGACCAGGGTTGTCAGGATAAGGGATTAGTGTGAGGGGGCAAAACGGATATTTCCACCCATTTCCCGATTTTGAAAATTTGGACCGATTTTACTACAGTATATAGCGATTTTAACACCAAATAATATTGATTTATTATCTGTCAAAGTAGCTTGGATTTCATGCAGGGAGGAGCGTAGACCACATTTGACGAGGATTTGACGAATTGGAGAAGATGATTGTAGCTCCAAGAAGATACGTAAATAATGTATCCTTCAAGCATGGCACATTGCATAACTACACAAGTTTCAAGGGGTACACAAAAAAAAATATTGTACAACTTTTTATTCTTCTTCTATATCTGTATTGGAATACATACTTGTATATCGTCATGACCCTTTGCGAGTAGGTATGTACGTACGAGTTCACTGACATATTTTGGACAGGGGCGAACCAAGGCCCTAGGGGCGAAAATCAAAATCCCAAATTCACATTTCCAACTTATCGTAGGATTTATGATTCGACTTTTCCGAAAAGGTTGATAATATTTGAACAAAACTCCGCAGTAACAACTATAATAGCAATTTTGTCATGGGAAAAAAATGTGATTATATCCCCCCCCTCCCAAGATAAAAACATACGTATAGGTAGGTACATAGACTATGTAGTATAATGACATTTATTATACAGTGCATGGCACTTGTATTACGTAGGTATATGGTCTGTTTTTTTTTTTTTCTTCCGATCTTTTAAGCTAAACATCAGCGGGAAAAAGTCCATAATGTTTCGCACCCTCTCAGTTTTTTGGTCACTCTACATAAATAGCTCCCTATAGGTTTGACATGTTTCACACACACGCCATAAAATTTAGATGTGCATTTTGTATGGGACGACCAGAAAAATTAGATTGTTCGCTTCCGTAAAAAAAAAGTGAAAATGTTGGGTTTCAAATGAATAAATGATCAGTTTTAAAAAAGGAAAATAATATTTCGGTGCGAATAAAAGCTTTCTTTATTAATCTTAATTAACGTTCACAGTCTATGTTGTGTGGATGATTTTACACTATTTTCGCTTGTTATAGCTGAATTCAAATGCTTGCGAAAGTAAAATTGATTGGTGCTATATCGATCCTACTATAAGCTTCATAAACTAGACAAGATCTACGAGTATAAAGCTTTCAGGACATTGTTTGGGTGAGATAAGTTTAGTATATGGGCACTATTAATGGTAGGTACACCGTTTTGTTCTACCAGCATTCAGTATGACAATTAACTCAACGTGAAGTCTATGTAGGTATGGGTATAGTTTTATCTTCTATACATATACATTATAGAGGCATACCTAGGAAGTTTACAATGAACATAATAAACCCCTTTAGTACCGTTGTCTTCTTAAGGGACACATCATGAAGGTTGAACGTAATCATTGGACAAAATCTATTAAATAGAACATGAAGACGAGATGGAATTCTGTCAAAGGAAGAAGGTTAAAGAGGCAAAAGAGAGAAAATTTATGGGTCAAAGACAAAAATCGTAATCTCCCTCTAACGTGACATTTTTGCGTTCACACAGAGAACTGAATAGGATTGAATGGTATAAAATAAATAAAGGTATCTCCCAGGAGATTCTCGGGAGGTAATAGGGACATACTCCAAGTTTCAGTATCATATCATCAAATATTCGTGTTCCCTGCTCCTGCTCTTTTGCTTCTCGTTTCAAATTCCCCAATATGTTTTCATTAACACCCGTAAAACTTGCCCTGAGTTGTACAATCCTGCTCGTCAGATCTGGGGTCCCCACTATGTCCAGAAATATAATTTACAGAAAGGATTGCCTTTCTAATAAAACATGATAACCTGTCTTTGGAGAAATACCTATTGGAAATATGAAGCACAATGAACTAATTCGAATCTTCCATAGTTTAGCATTGTACCAACTGAGTGGTTTTTGAAGAGTGGAGAATGTCCACTCCATAGAAAAGGAATATCTAAGTATTAAGATCAAATGGAAAATGAAATTCCACTTATTCCAAGAATATCTTCAACCTCATACATTTCACAAAGGAAATCTTTGATGACGAGATCAAATGGAAATGAAATTCCACTTATTCCAAGAATATCTTCAACCTCATACATTTCACAAAGGAAATCTTTGATGACGGAATTCAAGAATTTCAAGATAAAAGATATCAAATTCTAGACACAACAGCTGTTGGTTGAAATTCTAAACGCTTTTGCTCTGAACCGTTTGACAGGCTGAAAGATTTTCATCAAATTAACAAAGTCGTAAATAATTCTTCAAAATTCGAACATTACAAAGAGCACATGGTGTTACGTTTGACAGGCTGAAAGATTTTCATCAAATTAACAAAGTCGTAAATAATTCTTCAAAATTCGAACATTACAAAGAGCACATGGTGTTGTACTGTTGTAATTCATTCGTTCGAAAGTTCGCATTTCTTCTTCTACATAAACACTGAAGAATTTCTTCTTTTTCCTTCCCTATTTTGTTTCTCCAACTCGTTATTCCGTAATAAATGTCAACTTAGTCACTTTAGTCCAATTGTAAATAAATTTTCCCATGGGATTCCCCTGTGTTTTGGAGCTTTATTCACTTCACTTCTTTTTAAAGATTTTCCCTTTACTTTTTCGATGTCTGCCAAATATCCTACCTGATTTTTAATTTGTATTGTGACGTTTTATGTGTGATTGGGCTAGTGTGAAAGACGTGCTCAAGTGATCCCTCTTAAGTTAAGTATTTTTACTCCATTTCTTTTGATTTCAGGAACCGATTGGAAAGCAATTCAGAACACTGGAATGCGTTACTTTTGAACCTGAGGGAACTTAGTGACTGGGTATTTAGGAAAGATGCTGAACTGTCTAGATTGGGTCCTATAGGAGGTGATATCAATGTCCTACAGAAACAAGAGGTAAGCCAGCACAGTGTTACATTGTTGAACTTGTGGAATGAGCTGAGAAAAATTGAACAAAAAAATCATTCTATCTTTATTTATTTATTTATTTTTAATCTGATATCTATTGCTCCAGGCGTTTTAAGATAGTTGCAAGTATATTTGGAACATTCGTATCTAGGTGTTGGTCAGTATAATGTGTACTGCTGTATTGAAAAGATAATTTGGCATGGGTTTTCCATAAAATATCATTTTGAAAATTTGTTGACAAACTTTCCTTGATTTTATTTCCAGGATGATCATCGTGCGTTCAGACGACAACTGGAAGACAAGAGAGCCATTATAGAAAACAGTATTCTCAGTGGACGACAATATCTCAATGAAGCCTCACTGACAGACCTGACAGATACTAAAGGTAAATAAAATATCCACATCTTGGTTATAAAACACAGCTGGTTTGTAGTACTAAAGTTTGACAAATCTTAGCGCAGAATTGATTTAGAATGATAGTACACTACCGTTGAACCTTTGACACGTTTGGCAACGTAGCCTACTTTTTAGATGACTCCTTGCTGCCATATTCAAATGGATAAGGTATAGCCTTTTCTTTTTCACCGTGGGGTGAAAATCTTCTCGAGTTTATGAAATTGAACATCAGCTATGTCTATGAAAAGGTTATTTTTTGTTTTAATCTTTGGAGAAAATCACATTGAAAAAGACAAGGCGAACAAATTGTATTGTTCATTTTTTCACTTTCTTTCACTTCATTTGCCTTTATAGGTGACGGGATCTTGTGCTTTTGTGCTTTCTATTATTCTTATAGGGGACCATAGATGTTTAGCATGTGTGGGTATATTATGACAAGAACAGGGAAGTGGGTATTTTGTATTAGGCCAGTGTTTTTCAAAGATTCTTAGGGTGTTTCTGTATTATCTCATCATGATTACAGGCCGGTCTCATTTTACATTTCTTAGGCCCGCAGTAAGAAGTAAGAACGCAACCAAGATCGTTTTAATATTCAACTCATTTCCCTTTGTGTTGAAAATGTTCATTCGAGATGATTTTATTTGTTTTTTTTTATTTTCATTTTGTAACTCAAACACGATAGTGTGGAGTAATAAATGTACCGTAATTCGAAGAAATACAGGGTGGCCGTGACTCAAACAATAGCAAAATTGAAGACAAAGGTACAAATTCTCTTCTGCACCTATACGTTGTTTATTCTGCTCAAATAGAACTAACTAAAAGCTCCTTCAACCGATCAATTTTTTTTTTACCTTGTGATATGTATAAGTACGCATCTAAGGTGCGTGATTTTACGTGTATGTTCTGGATATCTTGATTGATAATATCGGCTGTTCGAAAAATTATCCGGATTATTTTGTTACTTATAGGCAAACAAAACTATAGATACGTATTGTCCGCTTCTTGAGCACATAACCTCTGAGAGAAATTTATCTTAGTTCAATCCATAGGACCATTTTGTCCTTTGTAAAACATTTGATTACATCGTTGGCATCCTGTATAATTACATCATAAAATGTTTCCTCTTAGAAAGTGTTCAATAATGAATAACTCTGTTTTCAATTTGAGAAACGTTTTTCAACCAATAGTAATTAATATACGAGATTACCTACTTGAACTCTTCTGAGCATAAGTGCATAATAATGACAGACTCGTGAGTAGGCGGAAGGTTAATGCTTGAGGCATTCTCTACCACCCAACTCCTAGAGAACTTCCTCATCGACGTACCACTTCGTTTTCATCATTGACCATTGCACCATATTTTGGGACTTTTCTGTGGCAGGTTCTATCAACACATTTCGTTTAAGCCTCTAGGCCAGGAGATGTGCGAGGTATTGTGTGCCAAATGGATGCTTACTTAGACCTTTATTATTATGTCCAAATGAACTCCAATATTTATCACTAGAATCTTCACTGCGAGATATTGTGTGCCAAATGGATGCTTACTTAGACCTTTATTATTATGTCCAAATGAACTCCAATATTTATCACTAGAATCTTCAGTTGTCTCGAATATAACTCTAGAATCGTACTCTGGGATTGAACACATACTTTCTTGATTGATGGCAGGCGAGTGCACTATTCGACAACCGTGGCAGGTGCATCTAAACTTGTGTGGGTATCCTAGTGGATAGAACTAAGAGGAATGCCAGTTTAGGCCATCGCAACAAGTGATTAATTATCTTGAATCAATCAACATAGCGATAATAGTTGCACATACCAACGACACGTCGCGTCGGTATATGGCTATGAACTATATAGGTGTTGAAATTTAGAGTGGGATCATAATAATAAATTATTATCAATATGTACTGGGCTTGAAGCGGACCTAACGAGATCCAAAACCCAAAATGAATGAGGCGTCAAGATACAATGGAACGTAAAGACAAGGATAATCCTTGACTGGTATACCTGGATTTCTCCATCTCCCTCCTATACATTTCCATTGTACATATTTCTCTCATACCCTATGACGCCTACTTATTAGCCTTTTACTGCGAAATCCTGAGTTTATCCTCTTTAGGAATATTATTCTCCTGTGTTCTAGTTATTATTACTTATTAGCCATTGTCTCTTTATGTTTATATACGAATATGAGTTTTCCATTCTTCTTCTCTCCATATTTCAACAAAGACTGCTCTCTTTTCTATGCCTAGTATTTTGCTCAGTTGCACTGGCACTCTGTCTTTCATTCTCTTAATCCATTGTTTCCCCTATTAAAATTACACTGTTTTCCTTTTCTTCTAGAACCTTTTTCTCTTCCCATGTATTTTCAATAGTGGAGTTAATTACAGTACCTACCAAAGGTAGAGAAGGGCCAGAGATGATGTTTACTTTGCTTTAATATTCAAAGTTTTTTCAATAGAATTTTTATCTTTCAAATTCAACCCAAGTTTCGTAAGTATTTTACCACTAGATAGCAAATTTTGAGAAGGGTCAATTCGGAACAGCAAATATTCGTGTGCGGTAGGTCAGAAAACTTCTATTGAAACTTGAAAGCCAGGTTTATAAAGTTTCATCTCGGGAGCTTTTCATTTACATTAATTTCCCCCAATAGGTATATTGCTGTAAATAGTAAACCTTACGATATTTTTCATGCTTTCTTTGGGTTGGAAATCAAAATGACAACGTAATAACAAAAGCTTCTCAAGGACGTAATATACATATTTCAAGCATAATACCTCCCATGTTATCCTCAGTCTCTTTTTTTTTACTCATGGGAAATATCGGGTAAAACTTCGAAATCACAATGACGTCACAAACTAATGGTTGTAAAGAAAAATGGCTGAATCTTGAAGTGCTAACGATTTCCTATCAATAATCTGTCGTTCATCTTAGCTACGCTATAAGATGTAATATCTTTGTGAAATAGATTGTTTGTTGACAAAAGATACATTAGGATTGCCACCTTTAAAATTGCTATGATCATGTTAGGTTTTGGTCACCATATTTGGTGGTTCGCTCGTCCTCACCAGACACGAGACTAACACCCATATTTATGAACAAAACGCTGGCTCTTAAGTTCGTGCTAAGCATAGTCTCAAGGCATTTGATTGGTCAA
>NW_007381631.1:9616-10519 GCF_000475195.1 Diaphorina citri | reverse complement strand
CCCATAATCTCCCATCAGATGGCCTCCGAGGAAACTGCCACTGCCTCGACCCAAACTAAAATGGGCCATTCCCAAGATCCCGATAAAACTGGCAATCAAATTTCTTGGCGCAAGAAGTGTGCAGTATGTAGCGGCGGCGACCCACATCAAGTGAACAGCTAGGGATTCGATGGTCTCGAACGGAAACACCCACCATGGATTCCTGAAAAAGAAGGAGGAAATTTAGAACATGTGAAAATGGGTGTAAAACTGAAAAGAAAACGAGAAGGATGGGCAAACTATGATTGAATCAAGGAACGGGAGAAAAGGACTCGAACCTTTGAAACAAACACTCCTTTCATAAAAAAAAAAAACGTTTCCTACTTGGGTCAAAGACTCTAGAAAGGAATAAATGTGAACTTACTCAATGAAGGAATAACCAATTAGTCGAACAGCATGCGAGAAGAAGGCCACAATGATGATGTTGACATGTCCAATCTGCTTGGTGATCTTTTCAGCGCCGTACAAGAAAGGTATACTACTCATCGTTCCCACAGACACTGTTATCCCCAGGAGATAATTGGGTGCTCCGAGTTCTTTCAAGTAAAGGAAGAGATAGGATTCAATAAAGCCCCAGCAGTTACCCAGCACGAATAGGAAGAAGATGAAGGTAATCACGTGAGGGAGTCGTAGCAGACGCATCAAGTCTTTCATGATGTTGTCGGCGGGAACTTTGGCTCCTAGAGGCATCATGAGGACTGTGAGCATGGAAATGGCCAGGAGTATGTCGTACAGGTAAAAAGCCGAGGAGTAATCTGTGTGACCTGAAACATGAAAATATTGAGAAAACCGTATTGATTATGGTGGTATCTCTTTAGTATTTTGAATTGTTAGGATATGAACTTCTTCATATCAGCTTGAACT
>NW_007381631.1:0-9588 GCF_000475195.1 Diaphorina citri | reverse complement strand
CCCCCCAAAGTTATCAGGGCCTCTTACACTAGATAAAATTGGATTTCAGAATAATAATCCAAAACAACATTTTTTACTTTCCTTATCATATAGGAAGGAAAGTAATGATAAGGAAAGTAATGTAATCGGCTGGAATTTTTGTAGCTCTTGTGTTCAGGCCGGAAACACAAAGTGAGTTTAAACTCGGTTTAACCCTCGGTTTAAGTAATCTGATTGGCTATTTTTTTTGCAACTTTTTGAAATCAACCAATCAGATTGCTTAGTCCGAGAGTTAAATTTAAACGGAGTGTAAACTCACTTTGTGGCCCCGGAAGTTAATGACTCATTTTGAAATAAACTCTATCTCTATTATTAGGTAATTTTCCCTGTATGACGCACATGACTTACGTGAATATACATTTTTGCAGCATGCAATCCGCAGCCAGTTCTGTAAGTCGATTGATAGTCAAATTGGTAGCCAGTACCATGCCACCACATCTGATGTCTTCGTTTGTTAGGGCCGTCACGTTAACTCGATTGGCCCGAAGTAACTCTTCACTAAAGTGCTGTCGAAAGTCAGTAGTATCTTCGTCTTCTTCCTCGGACGGTATCTCAAGACCTGTGGGGAAAGAAAGCCGAAGTAACTCTTCACTAAAGTGCTGTCGAAAGTCAGTAGTATCTTCGTCTTCTTCCTCGGACGGTATCTCAAGACCTGTGGGGAAAGAAAGAGAACCCTTTGAAAACTGTCTCCTAGCTAGACTGGTTAGGGGTTAGCTGTTCCCCTCCCTGTTTATAGTCCCACAGCTAGACAGTCTACTCTCTGTTGACGGTCTTCTAGACCCCTAGCTACATATTATTGCAAGTGAAAAAAACATTCTTCTTTATTATGTGGAAAGAAAGAGAACCCTTTGAAAACTGTCTCCTAGCTAGACTGGTTAGGGGTTAGCTGTTCCCCTCCCTGTTTATAGTCCCACAGCTAGACAGTCTACTCTCTGTTGACGGTCTTCTAGACCCCTAGCTACATATTATTGCAAGTGAAAAAAAATATTCTTCTTTATTACGCCCCTGTTTATAGTCCCACAGCTAGACAGTCTACTCTCTGTTGACGGTCTTCTAGACCCCTAGCTACATATTATTGCAAGTGAAAAAAATATTCTTCTTTATTATGCCATCACCATTTGGCTACAGCTGAAGCCACTACAACAACAATAACATTCTCATGGTTTTCTCTTTCTTCAAGTGACTATCTGTTACGGATTTTAATGTGGCTATTCTTATTTCGTTGGTTGCGGTACGGAAGAATCCTGTTGTAAAATTTTCTCTGAAGGATTTACTGGACTAGGTCATTTCTGTGAGGAGTATGTCATTTCTGTGGTCATTTTATGTGATAACTTACAGATTTTCACATCCAAATGGTGAGATTTGACAATACTGGTACTGTGTTTGTTAAAGTTGAGATGTTTTGGAACGATTGACGACTTACTGATAGATTCTGATGTGATTTTGTGAAGATTCATCTTGAAAAGAACGAACACCAGTAACTTATATTGACGACTCACCTATTATGTTAAGGCAGTCTCTTCCTGTTTAGGACTATTGCACTGACGACTCACCCAAATTCTCAGTTGCTTTCCCCAATTTGCTATGCATGTCAAGCAGCACAAACACAGACTCCTCAGGTTCTGGTGGTGTGGTCGTGTTCTTTGGATCCCCTGGTGGAATTTGCTGCAGTGATTCTGCTACTCCTGCCGATTTGTTTGAGGCTGCTTGGGTTTGATTCTGCGAAGTGGTTGTTGAATTGCTCGAACCTTTGGGTTTCTTTTTGCCTCCTTGTCTGTAAAATAATATTGGAAAATTTACCTTGATAAGTACTTATAACCTTATAAGACGGCATAAGAGTATTCTACCTTTTCATCTGTGATATTTAGTTTTTCTGATCATCAGACGAAACGATAAAATTGATACCCCACTGTAAAATCAACTATTTATAAGAGTATTCTACCTTTTCATCTGTGATATTTAGTTTTTCTGATCATCAGACGAAACGATAAAATTGATACCCCACTGTAAAATCAATTATTTATTATTATTATCAAGCACTTACGAAGATTTGGTGGTGTTCTTCAAATGCTGTTTCCCGAACAGGAAGTGTAAATCAGGAGAATCTGGTGCTCCCGGTATAACCTGATCTGGATTGATGGTTGGAACTCCTGGTCCTGTCAGGGGACATCCTACTCCAGCCTAAAATTTTCGAAGAAAAGATTCAAATCAGTCTCTTTTCATCAAATTATTCCAGAAGAGAGCAAAGAGTTCATTATTACTACCCAAAATACCGAAGAAGGTAGTGAAATTTTCAGAAAAGCTGGTAGGAGAGAAGTTAACACCTGATTTCATCAATTCCATTTACATGGGTCGATGGAACAAGCCCATGTAGCTCGCTGCCTTTCTGAAACTTGAAACATTGAAGGATCATGAGACCGACTGTCAATTTTGCTGTTAATTCTAGAAAAAATTCAGGAGAATCTGGTGCTCCCGGTATAACCTGATCTGGATTGATGGTTGGAACTCCTGGTCCTGTCAGGGGACATCCTACTCCAGCCTGAATTTTTCGAAGAAAAGATTCAAATCAGTCTTTTTTCATCAAATTATTCCAGAAGAGAGCAAAGAGTTCATTATTACTACCCAAAATACCGAAGAAGGTAGTGAAATTTTTAGAAAAGCTGGTAGGAGAGAAGTTAACACCTGATTTCATCAATTCCATTTACATGGGTTGGTGCAGTGACCAAAGTCGATGGAACAAGCCCATGTAGGTCGCTGCCTTTCTGAAACTTGAAACATTGAAGGATCATGAGACCGAGTGTCAATTTTGCTGTTAATTCTAGAAAAAACCTGATTCTTGCTCAGACTACTTAAAATTTGGTTCAACTCACCCCTAATGCGGTGGGTGGCACTCCGATGAATGTTGGTGGTCTCACGGCAATACTTTGTTCCACTGGCACCAACCAGTTGGCTTTTCCAGTTGATTTGTGAGTCCCATTGTCAAGCAAACAGTGATCCACGCAGTCATCCAAAACCATATTGAGCTCTTCTGCTTCAGGACAATCACGATTTGGACAGGGACTCCACCAAATCTGGAAAAAAAAAGTGGGCAAGATATAGTGTTCATGAGGAAATTGAACTCTCTTCTTGCAGTGGGATACTATTCTGGGTGGAATTTCTCCTGTTGAACTGAGGCGTTAAGGATTGCTCCGGCTGAAATGAAGAAATTAGAAAGAAAGTTAATCATGGAAAATAACCAAGAACCTTATGGTAAATAACCAAGGTATAACCTTGTATAACCGGATTCCGGATGTCGCATCACGTACGCTGCGGGCATTTGACCTGGCGTTTCCATTTGTGGAATCAACAGGAGGGAGTGATGAAAGATGGCATTCAGCGCGAGGGATATGAACAGGACTGGCTTATAGTGGCCAAACTTGTCGACCAGAAAACCTGAAAATGTGCCGAAAGAGATATTTGTACGGTGCGGTGTAGGATTTAATTCTGAGATGACAAAAGATGGCGTTGTGAAGTTTCAGATATTTCAGACTGATGTGGAAATGGATGATTTTTCTTAAGACCCGAGAGAGAATGGAGATTAATGTGGACCACATCAGGAGAACATTGACGCAAGCCATCTCTGGATTTAGTTCAAGAAGGTAGCTCTTAATGAAAATATGTTTCTAAGTATGTACTTGTATCTTGAGTTTCTAAGTATGTACTTGTAACAAAAGATGGCGTTGTGAAGTTTCAGATACTTCAGACTGATGTGGAAATGGATGATTTTTCTTAAGACCCGAGAGAGAATGGACATTAATGTGGACCACATCAGGAGAACATTGACGCAAGCCATCTCTGGATTTAGTTCAAGACGGTAGCTCTTAATGAAAATATGTTTCCAAGTATGTACTTGTATCTTGAATGGCTTTCAAGATGACTTACCTGTGACAGGGGGTGCTAGGAAAGTGGTCAAGGGGAGAGCGAGATAGACAATGGCAATATCCTCTACATTTAGGCCAATGCTTTGCATGTGAATAGTAAGGAATGGAATGAGTGAGGCGGTCGCTAGAATCAACACAATACAGAACATACTGAGCTTAATCATTTGTCAAAAGAACTGAGATATGTGTATATTTTGTAAACATGTGTTCGCGAATCAAATGCACGGTCAGACTGTTAATATGACATTTAGATATTAGCTCACTCATGTTAAATCATCTCATATTTGACGTATACGTAATGATTTGTATTTCTTATAGTTTTCTCATGCAGGATTACAAAAACTTTGAGAAAAACTAAACACCTGTTCGTGTATTGAATTGACACGATGACTAAAGTTCACTTTTACCTACTTATAACAAACAAGGGAAACTTGAAAGGTCCTACCTCCGTACATCACGAAGAGGGTGATCTTGAGCATCACCAGGTTTCCGTTGATCTTGAATTTTCCGCCACATGTTTTGTCCGATTTGAGCGATTTCCCATCCGAATCCATCACCATAACTGTGTGCAACCGACAGACTAACGCATTCACTGGACGATATCGAAAACTGTTGTCGTTTTGATTATACGACAAGGAGAGAGAGATAATGGCAATTGATGTTTATGTACCAAAGGTAAACATTTGATAAAAATTAAAGCACACACTATAGCCAGGACGCAAATCGGACGCTGGAGTCGAGTTGTATTCCTTTGCAATTCTAATAGCACTGATAAACTGATAGGTAGGTAGTTCCTTTGTCATTCTTGTAGAACTGATATGACTGTAGTTCTTTTGTAATTCTAGTAGATAGCAGTGATAGTCTCTTTGTAATTCTTGTTGCTTTGATATGTACATAGTTCCTTTGTAATTTTGTTAGTAGTAATAGGTCTGTTCCTTTGTAATTCTAGTAGCAGTGCTTAATTCGTGTATCAGTGACATTTCTGTTCCTTTGTAGGTAGACACGCAAATCGGACGCTGGAGTCGAGTTGTATTCCTTTGCAATTCTAATAGCACTGATAAACTGATAGGTAGGTAGTTCCTTTGTCATTGTTGTAGAACTGATATGACTGTAGTTCTTTTGTAATTCTAGTAGATAGCAGTGATAGTATCTTTGTAATTCTTGTTGCTTTGATATTGCTTTGATATGTACATAGTTCCTTTGTAATTTTGTTAGTAGTAATAGGTCTGTTCCTTTGTAATTCTAGTAGCAGTGCTTAATTCGTGTATCAGTATCAGTGACATTTCTGTTCCTTTGTTGTTAGTAGTAATAGGTCTGTTCCTTTGTAATTCTAGTAGCAGTGCTTAATTCGTGTATCAGTGACATTTCTGTTCCTTTGTAGGTATGTATTCTAGGAGCAGTGATGGCTTCGTTGTTATCCGAGTTCTCTCAACCCAAGTATTGTTGATGGTTGCTTTGCAATTCTTGTGTAGTGATAGTTATCTTCCTTTGTAATTCAAGTAGCAGTTATAGTTCTGTTGAATCTGTTCCCTTGTAAACCAGATAGTGCAGATTTGACATTTCATTGTTCGAGAATTTTAAGGAAATCTCTCCTATGCTAGAAGCATTTGACCAGATGGTAATATGATTACTTAGGCTGGGACCTCTTTATTCCAATAAAACGTTCCTTTTCTGCACACCTTCAAATATTCTCAAATCCCTCATGGTAGGTGGATCGAGATTCACTCAGTACATCAAATTGGGACCTCTTTATTCCAATAAAACGTTCCTTTTCTGCACATCTTCAAATATTCTCAAATCCCTCATGGTAGGTGGATCGAGATTCACACAGTGCATCAAGCTGGGACCTCTTTATTCCAATAAAACGTTCCTTTTCTGCACATCTTCAAATATTCTCAAATCCCTCATGGTAGGTGGATCGAGATTCACTCAGTGCATCAAGCGTTCGCGTCGAGAATTCCATGTTTTTATGAGTCCCAAAATATACAATCCAACGGGCCGAGTAAACTGATTCTACCTTTGAACTCCTGTTGCGAATTCCATGTTTTTATGAGTCCCAAAATATACAATCCAACGGGCCGAGTAAACTGATTCTACCTTTGAACTCCTGTTGCAAAAAAAAGTCTCTTTTACCCATGCAATTCTCAAAAGACGGCTTGGCAGTAAGTAGTAGTGCCTATCTACTAATAGTGTTCTTAAGTCATAGGAAAAGGCAGGTATTTATATTTATGTACCGTACCTACCTGCATGGCTGTAGGTTAATGTACATAATTCTTATCTACTTTCTTTAATAACGTTGCTTAAGATCTTTCCAGAGGTAGGTACCTACTGGTTCAATGGAAATCCCATTTGTGGCAGAGATTATTGTAGGGGTTGTTCTTCGTTATCTTTATCGGACTTCGAAATGAATCACTTATTTTGTCATGATGACTGGTTCAATGGAAATCCCATTTGTGGCAGAGATTGTAGGGGTTGTTCTTCGTTATCTTTATCGGACTTCGAAATGAGTCACTTATTGTCATGATAAACTGAGATATGTGTATATTTTGTAAACATGTGTTCGCGAATCAAATGCACGGTCAGACTGTTAATATGACATTTAGATATTAGCTCAATCATGTTAAATCATCTCATATTTGACGTATACGTAATAATTTGTATTTCTTATAGTTTTCTCATGCAGGATTACAAAAACTTTGAGAAAAACTAAACACCTGTTCGTGTATTGAATTGACACGATGACTAAAGTTCACTTTTACCTACTTATAACAAACAAGGGAAACTTGAAAGGTCCTACCTCCGTACATCACGAAGAGGGTGATCTTGAGCATCACCAGGTTTCCGTTGATCTTGAATTTTCCGCCACATGTTTTGTCCGATTTGAGCGATTTCCCATCCGAATCCATCACCATAACTGTGTGCAACCGACAGACTAACGCATTCACTGGACGATATCGAAAACTGTTGTCGTTTTGATTATACGACAAGGAGAGAGAGATAATGGCAATTGATGTTTATGTACCAAAGGTAAACATTTGATAAAAATTAAAGCACACACTATAGCCAATCTGAGGTCAAAACTCCGAAAAAAATAACTGTAAAAGGTCGAAAATTCAATTTTCATTTTCCGTTCTAACGAAAGAATTCAAAGATGTGTGACGTCAGACTTCAGGCAGTTGCCTCGCTAGCTAGCGCCAGTATGCAAGCACGCTGGCGGAGGAGCAGAAAGAACTGCGCACAAACACATTAATGTAAGGCCTGCGAGGAGTACGAGGGAGCTTTGCTCGGAACATTTGATGTGACGTTATCCTGTACCCTGTACGCGAGTCGCGAGCGTATGTCGTGACGTCAGAGTTCATAATTTACCGGTATTTTTTTAATCGATTTATCTTGGGATCTAGAAGTCGTAGAAAAAAAAGAAAAATTCCGTTGTTCCTCATTTTTCCTGCTCTTTGACTTGGAAACATCACCCAAATAAGCGCAACTGTTCTATTCAGGAACCTCAATCGAGATGATTCTTTACGTGAAGTAAATCACATTTATGTTATCAAGAAGGTCTCATACAAACATGATATTAACATTACAAACATGATATTATTAATCATCGTGATTCATAATAAATCTTTATTATAATTTACGGGGTTTCAGATTATCAGTATTTTTTACAAAATTTTAATGCAAATATTTATTTTCACATCACTTGTGGAGGTTTTATATTAGGAGTTGATTTCTACAGGTAGGTTAGGTACCTACAAGTCAATAAAATCGGAGGTAGGCAGGTAACTTACATAAGGGTAAATATAGGTACTATCCTCTATGTAGGTAAGTACCTACTTATTTAGAATTTAGAGCAATACATGCTGCAAATATTTATTTTCACATCACTTGTGGAGGTTTTATATTAGGAGTTGATTTCTACAGGTAGGTTAGGTACCTACAAGTCAATAAATCGGAGGTAGGTAGGTAACTTACATAAGGGTAAATATAGGTACTATCCTCTATGTAGGTAAGTGCCTACTTATTTAGAATTTAGAGCAACATTCGCCCCCTAAGGCTTCATCGCCCCCATGAAAATCTCCATCGCCCCCAAGGGGGCGATATCGCCCAGGTTGGGAAACACTGCTCTAGACCACCCTGTATAAACTGTGTGTGTGGGGGGTATGGATTATGAAATGCTATGGATGCCTTACGTTTACGTATTATTCTATTGCGCCCAACAATAAAATTTGAGTATGCAATGTGTAGGACATTTCGTCGGCAAATTTTCCATCGTTTTCAGCCGGTTATTTCGGCTAGAAAAATGTCCAGGCATTTCCATTTACATAAAACAAAGGTAATTTAAATTATCGAACCTAATTTGAAGCATTTTAAACTAAATTTTGCCTGGTTTTTCTTCTTTTGCGTTTCATTTCCGAATGATTTTCGAAAAAGGCCTCATGTTGCATTACGATCATATGTGCGAGGCGTGATGAAAATCCCCAAGGTGAAGGCCAAGATGGCCGCGTCATTGTTTTTGTTTGGATACCGATACCGATAGTTCAGTTACACCAGATATCATTTTCCTTATCTCGGAGTGTACTTGTGACGTGGATAATTACCTATCTAACCTACACCCTCAATTTAATTATGTCTGGTACTATTCCAAGAATCAATAAATTGTATGTTTGTGATTGAGAAACCGGGAGTCCTGTTGAAGTAGATATTGACTTAAATCAGTTAGAAAGTAGTTTGGTGGGTAAGTACATTGTACATTGTACCTACCTACCTATGCTACTAAAGAAATAATAGGTATGTATGTAATTATGTATACAATTTTGGACTAACAGTTCACATACGAAGTAGTTTGCTCTAGAGGTAATAATATTTCAGTAGGTAGGTAGTTAGGAAGTTAGGTAGGTACACTTAGTTAGGGAGTAGGTAATTTAGAAGGGGTGAGGGACGAAAAACAAAGTTCACACTACTAAAAAAGTATCAAAGTTTAATAAGCACATAGGTGTCTAACGTTACTATGGAGTGAGTAGATAAGAGAGGAGAAAGGAAGGGGGTAATGGTAAGACTAGTCTAATAACTAGGTAGATATAATGTACGTATACCGTACCTACATTCGACTTGGCTAGACGATTGGCTTTGAACTTCGGCTACCTCTATTGCAGACAGAAATAACTTTTTCCTCAATCTCGGCTCGAAAACGTTGCTTGAATTCACTGAGATTTCTGTCTGGCCTCGATGAATCATTAGAGGCCTTACTCAGAATTCAGAGCTCTACACTAGGACGTCATTAGTCATGGAAATGATTGCCTGCTTGGATACCTCTAATGTCTTTAACCCCACTCAGTCGAAATAGGAACAGCCAGGTAATCGTCATTGGTCTTATAATTGCCACCGAATGAAATTTTGTATGAGTGGAAAAGTTTTGAGGTGCTATGTAGATTATAAATTATCGAGAGTCTAGCGCTAGCCTCGAGTGTCCGTGTCTTTATACACCATGATTATTACCTACTTATATGTAGATGTAGGTAGGTAGAGGTACAGATAAGTATGGAAATAGATTAGTTGCGCTTACTTGGGTGATGTTTCAAAGTCATAGAGCAGGAAAAATGAGGACCATCGGAATTTTTCTTTTTCTTCT
>NW_007381630.1:0-12060 GCF_000475195.1 Diaphorina citri | reverse complement strand
CAATACAGGGTGGCCTGTGTTGTGTGTCGTGAAATATAGGGTGGGATGAGGGGCGTTTAATTTCTTTAAAGTGGTAGGGTTCTCCTGAAAAGGGACTTCCACCTAGCAACTGATCGTTTCTATCACTCTGAGAATTCAAGATTCTGATTCTTGAATAACTCATTTCATTTCATCTGATGCATTCCCGAAGGTTTTATTCAAGCTTTGAAAAAATAAAACGTCCATACGATAAATATAAATATATTCAAGTCAATAAAATAGGTAACAAAGAAAACGAGGATCTCTATGTACGATATTATGCTACTGTTCTTCTATGCTTTCTGGATCTAGAGACGATTTGAAAATTCGGAAAGTCTCTTTAGAAAGGAAGCAAATTCCCACCACTGCACGCTGTATGGAAGTCACATTTCCCTTGACAACGTTCCTTTCTCATGCAGATAAATTTCATATGTGACAATCGAAAGTAGAGCTACAGCCCCAAAGGATTTTTCAGGGCCTGCCAAAGTGGAACTATACCCCCGATGCAAGGGCTCTTTTTCAGGGCCTGCCAACCCTCGGGGCTCAAGAGGCAAGCCCATTTTTCGGCCCTGAGGCACCAAGTTCGACAGAATGCGGACTTCAAATTTCCTGCAACACGAAAACTCCAAACTCCAAGTTTCTTTCCCCCTCCCTTTACCCTTTCGTTTAAACAGACAATACAGGGTGGCCTGTGTGTCGTGTTTCGTGAAATATAGGGTGGGATGAGGGACGTCTAAATTTTTTAAAGTGGCAGGGTTGTCCTGATCTCAAAAAGGTCTTCCACCTAACAACTGATCTTTTCTATCACTCTGAGCATTCAAGATTCTGATTCTTTAACAACTCATTTCATCTGTTCCATTTCCAAAGGTTTTACAAGTGTCCATCACGGTAATACAGAAATCGAAGATCTCTATGTACGATATTATGCTAGTGTTCTTCTATGTATGCTTTCTGGATCTAGAGACGAGTCAATTTGAAAATTCCGAAAGGAAGCAAATTCCCACCACTGCACGCTGTAGGTATGGAAGTCACATTTTCCTTGACAACGTTCCTTTCTCATGCAGATAAATTTCATATGTGACAATCGAAAGTAGAGCTACAGCCCCAAAGGATTTTTCAGGGCCTGCCAAAGTGGAACTATACCCCCCATGCAAGGGCTCTTTTTCAGGGCCTGCCAACCCTCGGGGCTTAAGAGGCAAGCCCATTTTTCGGCCCTGAGGCACCAAGTTCGACAGAATGCGGACTTCAAATTTTCTGCAACACGAAAACTCCAAACTCCAAGTTTCTTTCCCCCTCCCTTTACCCCTTCGTTAGCAATTTCGCATATTGATTGCTCTGAAGTCTATACAAAAGCAGTCAGTTTTTTCTACCCCCTCCCCCAGCTGTTTTCCTAATGTCATGCTATTGGGGAGAGGGGAAATAGGTCAGTATGACGCCGCCACTGAAGGAGGGGAGGGGGGCATCTTGGCTTATCCGGAGACAGAGGCCAATTTTCGACTGTTTATGACCCCCTCCCCCCTTCTCTCCGCCTACCATCCGTGTCTGCCAGTCTTGCGACTGTATTTTGCAGAGATTTTATGTGGATCTTCTTCTTCTTCTTCTTTTCGTCTTGCGGCTTTATTTTGCAGAGACTGTTTGACAAAGGTGTATGAACTGTATTCTGTGCTGTATATTGCAGAGATTTGCGATGCTTATCTCATTTCGTAACCCAGGATATTGGGTTACTTCCTTCCCCGTGTACGAGTATTCACCGATTATTTTGAAAGTACATATGTTTGTGTTTATGTGGAAATATTAATCACATATCTATATCTACCTCCCTAATACCACATACCACCTACTCTATTTTATCTATCCTCGTATCTCTCTTCCGGATAGGAAATAACTATGAGGAAGGATGGATGGAAGGAAGAAGAGGGTGAAAAAACTTTGAGTGTGATTGGTTTGGGTGTGACGAAAACAGTGGTAACGTTGGAAAACTACAAGAAAATTATAACGAGAGCTATATGCAAAGGAATGAGAGAGGGAAACGTGCAAGAAAATTATAACGAAACTTATGCAAAGGAAGGAAGGGGAATGAGCGGGATCTTTATAACGAAACTACCTGGCGAAACTCATGCTAAGGAGGGGGATAGAACGAAACTACCAAGCAAGTTCAACTTTGCCATTTCAGTTCATGGAACTCTCTCTCTCTGTGTTTTGTTTTCCTAATGTTTGTTTTTCCGCTAAATGGCGTAGCACTCATGCTAAGGAGGGGGATAGAACGAAACTACCAAGCAAGTTCAACTTTGCCATTTCAGTTCATAGAACTCTCTGTGTTTTGTTTTCAGAAATGGAGTCATCAGACATTTTTCACAGAATTGGAGCCATCAGATATTTACACAGAATTGGAGCCATCAGACATTTTTCACAGAATTGGTTCCATCAGATAGCATACAGAATTGGATAGGTATACGTTCAGACGTCTGTACATTATTATTCTTCTCTTCTCTTTTCGTTCTTCCATTTCTTTCAACTATCTATCTATTACCCATTCTTCTCCTTTTCTCTTTTCTTCTCTATTTCTTCCATTTCTTTCAACTATCTATTGCCTACCTGTTTTTCGTCTTCTCATTCCTTTTTTCTCTTTTCCTACTCTGTATTCCGATTAATTCTTCTTCTTCTTTTTCTTCTTCTTCGTCTTCTCTTCCTTCTCTTATTCCCTTTTCTTCTCCTCCTCCGTTTCCTCCTTCTCCATGTTTTCTCTATCCCTTCCATTCCTCTCAAGTCTCAACTAACAGCTAACTGCTCAGGAGGAACTACCTCAGTAGTTCTCAAATTCAATACTTTCCGTGCATCTTTTATGATCTTTTCCATTTTTGCCAAATTTTACCAAAATTGTACGATAATGGCGAAACAAACAAAGTGCGAACTCATCCATCAGTAGTAAGTGTTTCACTGCCGTTTTTATTTCATAGCAAAATAAAACAACTGCTACATTAAACTCGTGCCCATCCCGTAGTATATATGCCTGTCACTTCGGTGGACTGGGACTGACTCCGTTCGTTTAACGAACATACTCCCCGAGGAGATAGGGAATGATAACAGGGACATATCATGAGGATAAGCCTGATTTCATTTACTGTCATATTAAAAATTATAGGTGCTAAAAATATAAAATGTCTTTGCGTTGTGGTCTTGTTCATTTTAGGAATAAATAATTTGAGAATTTGACCACAATAATAGTAGTAGCCTGGAGTAAAGGGACTTTTCAGTCCTATGCGAGCAGTATAAATAAGCACTATTATTATTATACTCCCCAAGGAGATAGGGAATGATATCGGGGACATATCATGAGGATAAATATGTGGAAATATTAATCACATATCTATATCTACCTCCCTAATACCACATACCACCTACTCTATTTTATCTATCCTCGTATCTCTCTTCCGGATAGGAAATAACTATGAGGAAGGATGGAAGGAAGGAAGAAGAGGGGGAAAAAACTTTGAGTGTGATTGGTTTGGGTGTGACGAAAACAGAAGAGAGGTAGGTCGGTAGGTATCCCGATAATCCTGAAGATTAGTGATGACTTTAGGTGGATTGTATGGCCTTGTCATACCAGCTATAAAATTACACAAGTAGATATTGTAGATAGAAGAGGGGAAAAAACTTTGAGTGTGATTGGTTTGGGTGTGACGAAAACAAAAGGGAGGTAGGTCGGTAGGTATCCCGATAATCCTGAAGTTTAGTGATGACTTTAGGTGGATTGTATGGCCTTGTCATACCAGCTATAAAATTACACAAGTAGATATTTCACATCCACAATACCAGGAATTTTGAGATCGAAAACTGCATCCCAATATTCAAAATAGAAGCTAGCAATGGTTAACTTACCTCATAAGGGGGTATGTACGTCCAGTTTATCCAGGAATCCCTTTTCCAACTGACAGCATTTCTGCATGTACCTATCCAAAGTTCCATTAATGATGCCCTACTTAGCACCTACGGCTGTCAAAGAGGCACCAAAAATTACACAACACAATGCCATCGGCACCCAGAAACAAATAAAAATCATGAAATCTTTCAAGGAGTAAAGTGCAAAAGTTGGCAACACACGTTGGGCTTCGTGAACTTTCGTGAAGTCTCGTGAGGTTCAGACGTCTGTACATTATTATTCTTCTCTTCTCTTTTCGTTCTTCCATTTCTTTCAACTATCTATCTATTACCCATTCTTCTCCTGTTCTCTTTTCTTCTCTATTTCTTCCATTTCTTTCAACTATCTATTGCCTACCTGTTTTTCGTCTTCTCATTCCTTTTTCTCTTTTCCTACTCTGTATTCCGATTAATTCTTCTTCTTCGTCTTCTCTTCCTTCTCTTATTCCCTTTTCTTCTCCTCCTCCGTTTCCTCCTTCTCCATGTTTTCTCTATCCCTTCCATTCCTGTCAACTGACAGCTAACTGTTCAAGAAGGAACAACCTCAGTAGTTCTCAAATTCAATACTTTCCGTGCATCTTTTCCATTTTTGCCAAATTTTATCAAAATTCTACGATAATGGCGAAACAAACAAAGTGCGAACTCATCCAGTAGTAAGTGTTTCATTGCCGTTTTTATTTCATAGCAAAATAAAACAACTGCTACATTAAACTCGTGCCCATCCCGTAGTATGTATGCCTGTCACTTCGGTGGATTGGGACTGACTCCGTTCGTTCAACGAACATGTCCTATTTAATTACTCTCTGGTTAAACAAGGTCTTTTCTAATGAATTGTTCATATTCTCATCATGTATCTAGTACCTAACTTATGTATTATTATCTTATCGAATATACGAGACCTTGTTTAGACTGCTGGGGTAAAGGGACTTTTTAGTCGTAGGTATTCGGACGGGATGAACAAGGTATCTATCTATAGGTTGGTATTGTATTCTGTTCTGTCTCTATTCTTAACGTATCGAGAGCGTTTTGTAAAGTCGCCTGTCTGGCTGTTCCTGATGACTATTTCTTCTAACTTCTTAAGGAAACCTATTCTATTGAAGGCTGTATCATTCTAGGAGTGTAAAAAGGGATACAAGGGGAATTGTGTTGTATGTGTCATCAGAAATATGAGAAAAGTTCAACTTCTTGAAATCCCATCTCTTTTCTGATGAGTTGGTGATCATCTCTTAGAAAAAAATCTCGAGGATAAAAAAAAAAAGTTATCAAAACACACACTATTTTTTTTTTTTTTTTTTTTTTTTTTTTTTTTTTTTTGCTGCACTTGCAACAAGTGACAAAGGGTGAAATTTCATCCTGCCTTGATTGGGCATGGTCATTGTGTAGATGCGTGTACATGTAGAGCGTGTATGTTAGACTTGAGAAAACAAAACTCGATAAATATGTGAGAACAAGGAATATGTCAGGTCCGGGGAAAAAAATAAAATAATAGGTGTTGTATGTGTTGGACATGTCTTCAATCAATATCTTGGTTTGTTTTTCTATAGATACGTATTACGTACCCACGAGCAAAAAAATCGAGGCAAATTCGACTTGAGGAGTTTCTAAAAATTGATTTTAGAATTTTTCGAAAACCAAGCAATATTTTATGACTTGACTTGGACTCAATCAAATTCCAGCCTTCCATTAAAAGGATTGAAGGAAGTTGCCCTAAGTCACATTAAATTTCTGTGTATCAAACTGCTACTGCCGCGAGCCTGTACCTAGTGCTGCTAGTAGCAGATAATTTCTCTTGCCATTCAAAAAGGCATCATAAAGACGTTACTCTCTAGAAAGAAAGTGGATGAGCTGTTTTATTGGTAAAGATAAAACCTGTAGTATTAGTTACAGGAGAGTATTAGTTAGCCCAACCAATACTCTACTGGGGTTGATCACTGAAGCAAATTTATCGGCTCAAAAGCTAGCACTCGGCAAACCATTCGAGAACAAACACAAATGAACAACCAATCAATAGTGACACAGAAAAAAGCAACTCCTTCGAGAACAAACACAAATGAAGAACCAATCAATAATGACACAGAAAAAAGCAACTCTACATTTTTATTTAGTTTTTCCCCCCTTTTGTAGAGAAAGTTTTAACTCCCTTTTTTTTTTTTTTTTTTTTTTTTTTTTTTTTTTGCTGCACTTGCAACAAGTGACAAAGGGTGAAATTTCATCCTGCATTGATTGGGCATGGTGCATGGTCAATTGTATAGATGCGTGTACATGTAGAGCGTGTATGTTAGACTTGAGAAAACAAAACTCGATATGTGAGAACAAGCAATATGTCAGGTCCGGGGAAAAAAATAAAATAATAGGTGTTGTATAAAACCTGTAGTAGGTATTAGTTAGCCCAACCAATACTCTACTGGGGTTGGTCACTAAAGCAAATTTATCGGTTCAAAAGCTAGCACTCAGCAAACCATTCGAGAACAAACACAAATGAAGAACCAATCAATAATGACACAGAAAAAAGCAACTCTACATTTTTATTTAGTTTTTCCCCCCTTTTGCAGAGAAAGTTGAAATTTGCTACGGATGAGTTATTTCAAGTATAATTCCATCTCATAGACTATTCTCTTCACAAAGGACGTTGCTGGCGATGAATATGAATGGGCTGAAAATAGCTAGGATGTATGGTAGCTGACTAGATAAACAGATAGACAGGGAGAGGGAAAGGGGGGAGAGAGAGAGGGGGGTCTTGAAGCAACGGGGGGTAATAATGGGAAGGAGGGAGAAGAGGTAGATACTTGGAGAAATTGCACCAAAGAAAACCTTAAAAAGTTGTATTCTTCTTCTTCTTCTTCTTCTTTTTGTCACACAATTTCGTTCCTTTGGATTTCAAAATTATAAGTTGGACACATCAAAATGTGTTACACAAAGTAATTACCTACGTAATTTATTTAATTACATAGTTTGTAGTATGGAAAAATAATTGACACTTCTACAGGGTGGGGCCAATTTGAGAATAAGTATAGATACGAATTTCGAATAGAAACTAGAAAAAAAAAAAAAAAATACAAAAACAAATTCCGAGTTTCCAATTTATTTTCGTCTACCGAAGCAAAATTTTCCCTCTTGTTTGTCAGTCATATAATAAATTGAGTTTCTTTCTAAATGTCAATACCTACCTAATAGAGAATGGCACATCTCACGAATTTCTTTCTGACAGACACAGACAGCACTAGTGAGAGAGATTGTAAAACTTTAATGGACAGCCTTTATTAGGTTAGGTTAACACGTTGAATGCATCAGTTCACTAGGGATCAACGGACTGCTGAAGATATGTAATGCATTGGTACCACATGTAGTTGGTATCTGGACGGGGCGGGGCGTTCAAAGCACAGTATGTTCACTGTTCACTCCCATCCCTAATAACAATCGATGGTTGTGTGATTGTTGGCTTTACCATTACCATACGAACACTACCATTACCCTATGATTTCTCAAAAATCGATGTTGTACATCCCTATTCTACTCGCCTGTATGAATATTTGACGGGTCTTTGACTATATTGGGAATCACCATCACCCAACCAGGCTTTCAGAGCCGTCACTGGTTGCAATGCACAGTCACATGTATGCGTTATATTTAGACTTCAGTAATGTATGTACATACGTGTACCACTATACCATTATATATGTTTATGTATATCATTATATATTTATGTATGTTGTTATATTTATGTCTGCAAGTCGAAATAAACGCCAATGGAACGCATCGGTGAAATATTATTATTAGTGACAATCTCAGTGTTAAGCAAGCGACACACTTTCAGATACATATTTCCATCAGATCATCTGATCAGATTACTTTTCTTTCTGGAAGAGAAGAATCTGACATGGTTCATGGTCATTTGTTAAAAAGATACCGAAAGGAAAATAAGTAATGTGGTCAGACCATCTGAATACCCTAGTCTCAGATTTTTCCCTCTGTCCCTGACCGTAGAACGAAATTTTGATCATTTTTAGACCTTCGAAGCGAACTCACTTTCGTGCGCCTCCCGGCACGCTAGATAACTAAACGTGTGTAAATGGTGTTATCAACCGGGGCCCTGAGGCACCAAGTTCGACAGAATGCGGACTTCAAATTTTCTGCAACACGAAAACTCCAAACTCCAAGTTTCTTTCCCCCTCCCCCTCCCTTTACCCCTTCGTTAGCAATTTCGCATATTGATTGCTCTGAAGTCTATACAAAAGCAGTCAGTTTTTTCTACCCCCTCCCCCAGCTGTTTTCCTAATGTCATGCTATTGGAGAGAGGGGAAATAGGTCAGTACGACGCCGCCACTGAAGGAGGGGAGGGGGCATCTTGGCTTATCCGGAGACAGAGGCCAATTTTCGACTATTTATGACTCCCTCCCCCCTTCTCTGCGCCTACCATCCGTGTTTGCCTGTCTTGCGACTGTATTTTGCAGAGATTTTATGTGGATCTTCTTCTTCTTTTTTTCGTCTTGCGACTTTATTTTGCAGAGATTGTTTGACAAAGGCGTATGAGCTGAATTCTGTGCCGTATATTGCAGAGATTTGTGCTTATCTCATTTCGTAACCCAGGATATTGGGTTACTTCCTTCCCCGTGTGCGAGTATTCACCGATTATTTTGAAAGTAGATATGTTTGTGTTTAGAGCAAAACACTTGGTAGTACAAGTACATATTTTGCTATGTTGTGATTGGGGAAAGAGCAAAAAATAAGAATTTTCTTCATCTTCTTCTTCTTCATCATCTTTTTTTTTTCTTTCTTTTTTAGAATTCAATTGGAAAGTCATACTCGTATGGTATGGGTAAGTGTACTTTTCTCATGAAACATTCAGAATACCTACTCTATCGACATCTCCCTCTCCCTCTCTCTCTCTTCTCTCTCCCTCCCTCTCTCTCTCTTCTCTCTCTCTCCCTCCTGTTTTTCTTTCACTATCTATAGTTGTTTCCTGTCATTTCTTTTCAATTTGCATTCACTACTTTACTCTTCCTCTTTCTGAAAACCTGACATCAATAATCAATACGTTGCCTACACTTCTCATTTCTACACTGAATGCATTAGGTACTTCATCTTCATACATCATTAAAAAGCTTGCGCCTATAATGTACTCTACATAAATATGTGTACGTATAAATAAACCTGACAAACTAAGGACAAAACCATCGTCAGACAGACTGTTCGATCCCCTTGAAAATGACCCTCGATGAAGCTCACAAACGTTAGATCATACGCAAAATCCAATGAGACCAAAATGAGAAAATGTCGAAATTCTGCCAAATTTCAACCGAATCCGACTATTCTTTGAAAAGTTATGCTGAAATAAACAAACTAACAAAGAGCTTTTTTTTTTGCTCCTTTGTGGCGAAATTTATATCGACAGATCTCCCTCTCACCCTCTAGATCGCATTTCATAATTCCTTATGATTAATGAGAAATTTAGGACGGGTTTTCACTCATCACCTAATTGAGTATTGAACGTTTTATTGAAGGTATCAGTTTAGTTTTACGAATAGAGATCGTGTGGACCCGGTATGGCTAATGAGTTTGCATCTAAAACGAAATTTTTCCATCAAAATTGGACTGAGGGTTCAAGAGTTATTGGGAAAAAATAACTGACAAGCCTCGAGATCTCATTTCATTATTCCTTATGATTAATGAGAAATTTAGGGCGGGTTTACACTCATCACCTAATTGAGTATTGAACGTTTTATTGAAGGTATCAGTTTAGTTTTACGAACAGAGATCGTGTGGACCCGGCATGGCTAATGAGTTTGCATCTAAAACGAAATTTTTCCATCAAAATTGGACTGAGGGTTCAAGAGTTATTGGAAAAAAAAACTTTTCTCATTTCAACAAAAATCTAATTTCAAGTGTTCGTTCCTCAAGCATTCTCAGAGAAACCAGATTTGCTACGACACAGGCCACATGCGTCTAATGTAGCAGTTGTTTCATTGCTACGAAATAAAAACGGCGGTGGAACACTCATCTTTAAAAATAATAATAATAAAAAAGAGAGGTAGGTTGGTAGGTATCCCGATAATCCTGAAGTTTAGTGATGACTTTAGGTGGATTGTATGGCCTTGTCATACCAGCTATAAAATTACACAAGTATTAGATATTTTATCACATCCACAATACCAGGAATTTTGAGGTCAAAACCTACATCCCAATATTCAAAATAGAAGCTAGCGATGGTTAACTTACCTCATAAGGAACAAAATTTGGAAGGTTTGACGCGGAAAGGTCGAAAATAGTTATACCTAATGTGGAAAGTTTTTCATCGCTAGCTCCCGGTCTAAATTAAATCCAATTAGAAATAGACCGGGAGCTGGCATTGACAAACTTACCGCATAAGGTACAAAATTTTCGACCGATAGGTTTGATGCGGGAAGGTCGAAAATTTTGTACCCTATGTGGTAAGTTTTTCATCGCTAGCTCCCGGTCTAAAACTTGAACTTTAGCATTCACGAGGGTTTTTGAAGCTTTTGCAATAAGAAAAATAGCATACCAGCTTTAATACATAAATAGCATATCAGCTATAATACATAGCGATTTAGGGAAGGAAAAGAGAAGAAAGAGGGATAAACACTAATAAACAGGGTGTCCACGTTGAATACAAAAAGTTAAAAAATGGGATATCAGTGGGCCAAATTGTGAGGGGATAAGGAGAAAGGGAAGAGATAAAATTGACAGACCTACTGCTGTTGTCCTATATATTACTTCAAAGTGAAAATCAGGGCCCTATATATTATGTAGAAGGTTCCCAATACGATCAAACTTTTATTTACAAAAAGTAGAGTATAATAATAAATATGGGTCAAAGAAAATAATGGAGAAAAAAGGCATGATCAAGGGTTGTTGGGATATTGTGGTTTACCAAGTGGAGGAGAACCAAAAACAAAATCACTGTCCAAAATTAGACTTAGAGGTTGAAAAATGTAAAAAAATTAAGATAACAACAAATAGGAGGCATAATACATTCTATCCTCAAAAACCACCTATAAATAGATTCCAATTTTCGAAACTTGACCTAATGAAAGGGTAGCTAACGAGCTAAAAAAAGTTAACAGGGGGTATGTGAGTAACTCTGCATTTTCTGCAAAATATTTACCATGAAACACTTTCCACCAAAATTTCACCCACAGTGAGAAGGTCGAAGACTCTAGAAAACACAGACCGAAATAGACACTTTATATTTTTCTTTTCAAAAGCACACAACACCAGCTCTAACAACCATCTTGGGGTAGAGTGTAAACAACAAGGTAACACGAGAGAGAAGAGAGAGAGAGAAGAGAGAGAGAAGAGAGAGAGAGAGAAAGAGAGAAAGAGAGAGAGAGAGAGAGAAAGAGAGAGAGAGAGAGAGAGAGAGAGAGAACGTGGCGATCAAGTTGAAGTTTTTTTTTTTTTTTTTTTTTTTTCAAAAAAATTTTTTTTTTCTTTTTTTATCAAGTTGAATTTTTTTTTTTTTTTTTTTTGTTCGAAAGCAATTTTTTTTCTCCTGTTTCTCTCTCGGCACAGGATATTCTGCAATGCAGGCTACCGCGCAGGCGCACTAGAAATTTCTGGGAAGGAGAGGGGTGTAGGAGGGAGGGGAGGTAAGAGAGGATTCAGGGGAAATGGGAGGGAAAGGGAAAAGAGGAAGGAAAGAGAGGGAAGAGGGAAGTGAGTAAGGGAAAGAGAGAAGGGAGGATGTTAAATTAGGCAGAAGGGATGAAGGAAGAGTAAAAGAGAGAACTGAAGGGAAAGAGGAGGGAGTGAGAAGAGAGACAGGGAGGTAGGAAAGATAAAGAGAGAGACGAATGAAAGAGAGAGCAGAGTAATATAGGGAGAGAGTTAAATTAGGCAGAAGGGAGAGTAATGGAATGGAATAAAATAGACTTTGTTTAAAATACTGCCAACATTGGACAGAGGGACTGACGAAAGGAAGAAGGACGAGAGAACTGAAAAGAAATGGGAGAGAAAGAAGAGAATAGGGGTTGGATGGAAGAGAATGCCCTAGGCATTAATCCCGCCCCTGAGTTAGAATTTTTCAATATTTTTTCTTTTTTTCTTTCTTTCTTTATTCAATTTTCTTTTTCTTTTGTTAATTTATCAGTTTGTTATTTTGTTTTT
>NW_007381629.1:11634-12061 GCF_000475195.1 Diaphorina citri | reverse complement strand
TTGTATCGGAATACATAAAATCAATCTCTTGTAGAAACTTCGACTCCTAAAATCACCTATAGCTTGAATGAGTATTTTAAAGTAGGTATACTTATTTTGAAAGAAAGAAAAACAAGAGAAGTGAAAATGACATCTCCACTACTTTTGAAAAGAAAGAAGTGAATTATTTGATATCTCCACTGATTTTGAAAACTAAAGAAGAGATTCAACTTCGCTGCCAGCCTAGTTAGCTTAGTTGGTAGTGCGTCTGCCTTGTAAGCGCTAGGCCGCGGGTTCGATTCCCGCTCGGGGCGGATTTAATCCTGATGGGATAATGTTCGTTCTCGGAACGGCTGGCTTTCTCCTGTCCTATCTTCCTTCTCTCTTCGATTTCGGGACGATAAGACCTTAGCAGTTACAGTTCCCTCTGTCAAACCTCTTAAAATAA
>NW_007381629.1:9021-11312 GCF_000475195.1 Diaphorina citri | reverse complement strand
GCCCGGGGCGGCTTTTATCCTGAACGGATATTGTTCGTTCTCGGAACGAACGACTGACTTTCTCCTATCCTGTTTTCCTTCCTATCTTCTCTTGACGATAAGACCTTAGCAGTTACAGTTCCCCCTGTCAAACCCCTTAAAAAAAAAAAAAAAAAAAAAAACAAAACAAAACAAAAAAAATCAATTTCGCTGTATTTATTAGTTTTAGGACTTATAGGTATTTAAGGACCTACTTTTTTTCACACCAGGGTAAGGAGTGACCCTGTTGGTTATATCAATTGATATTCTTATTTATTTTAGTTATTCCATAATATTGGCAGTATACTATCACCTCCGTTCCATATGAGTAATTTATGTGACATTATCGTTTGTTAATATTCATAACATGCTAAATCGTTGTTTACCAGTTCACACGATACGATTTTTGTGTCGATATCTTTTAGTTTAGTAGAATATTTATTCTTCATGGGAAAAAAAAAAAAAAAAAAAAAAAAAAAACAATAATAATATTGAAGTTTATATTATAACACATTAACAATAAAATGTTCTTTTGGAATAAATCCCTTTAAGTACCAGAGTACTTTTAGGGAATTCTTCTTAATTATTTTTCTTCTTTAATTTTCTTCATCTTCTTTATTAGTTCATTCTTAAGTTTCATTTATATTTCATTGTTTCTTTATAGGTAGAATTCTTTCAAAAACAAACAAACTTAAAGGTGAATATGAAAATTAAAATCTGCATGCCTATTAGACAATCCATTGTGTCTACCACACTAATAATAATAATATTGAAGTTTATTTTATAACACATTAACAATAAAATGTTCTTTTGGAATAGGTAAATCCCTTTAAGTACTAGAGTACTTTTAGGGAATTCTTCTTAATTATTTTTCTTCTTTAATTTTCTTCATCTTCTTTATTAGTTCATTCGTAAGTTTCATTTATATTTCATTGTTTCTTGATAGGTAGAATTCTGTCAAAAACAAACAAACTTACAGATGAATATGAAAATTAAAATCTGCATACCTATTAGACAATCCATTGTGACTACCAAATTAACAATAAAATGTTCTTTTGGAATAAATCCCTTTAAGTACTAGAGTACTTTTAGGGAATTCTTCTTAATTATTTTTCTTCTTTAATTTTCTTCGTCTTCTTTATTAGTTCATTCTTAAGTTTCATTTATATTTCATTGTTTCTTGATAGGTAGAATTCTTTCAAAAACAAACATACTTACAGATGAATATGAAAATTAAAATCTGCATGCCTACTAGACAATCCATTGTGTCTACCACACCAGACATCATCACGAACACCCTTCTGATTTGAGGAAAACAAGATAGGTCTAGCCAATCACCGAGTGATCTAGGACTTCTAGGAGAATCCGATTTTCCGTTCAGTCTGTGTTTGGTGTTTGGATCGGGATTGTCGGTCAGTATGTCAGTGTGAAACGCGATGTTCTGCCGTCCTTGTGTTTGCCGTCGACATGGAGCCGAGTGGATTTCGAGCTTGTTCTACAGTAGGTATACGCCAACTTGTAATAATTGTTTAAAAGTTGGGTAACTTCATAGGTACATATATACGACAACTTGCATTAATATTAAAAAGTTGGGTAACTTCATAGGTAGGTACATATATACGACAACTTGCATTAAATATTAAAAAGTTGGGTAACTTTTTTGATATACGAGTATGTACCTACTTGGTAAAACAACTAAAAATCAAAGGAAGTTAATTAAATTGAACTTGGTAACTTTTTTTTTTTTTTAGGTATTTAGGAAGTTCGTGTATGATTTTGAATATTTCCAGTTAGCTTTTACAATTTTGAAAGTTTTCAAGTCGTGAAACCTCATGTTCAAGATTAGATCTTGTTTCGGGAAATGTCGACTTTCATCCGAAAGTTTCTAATTTTCAATTCGTACCTATGTACATAGGTACAAGTTATCAAATTAATAATGAATACTTAAATATAACAGTTATAAACGCAAGTATATCTAAAAGAAGATAAATAATGGATAATCCCATTAATTTTATTAATTAACAATAAGGTGTCGTAGTTTTTACTTTCCTTATTATTAATTAGATTCATATTAGACACCCAAATTAGATAATGGCTTACCTTATTTTATAGTTGACTAGGGTCTTTAGCTCTTTAGTTGGGGATTATTATTTACACCGACTCGAGTTTCGCCTCACTCGTAGGCTTTTTCAAGATGACTCAGAAACTCAAGTCGGTGTAAATAATAATCCCCAATAAGAACCCTAGTCAACTATAAAATAAGGTAAGCCATT
>NW_007381629.1:4634-8883 GCF_000475195.1 Diaphorina citri | reverse complement strand
CTAATTGAAATAATTAAAGATTGGACGCATCGTGTCATGTGTATATTAGTTGATTGCTAAAATATGAAATAATAAAAAATATGGTATAATAATTTAGGTTGGGTAATACGCGATGGTCAAGAATAACCTGGTGATCCAGGTTTATTTCAAAAGCTTTTCCAAACCCGATTTAACCATAAATGGTACGAATGGATAATCATTTAGGTACCTAAAAGTAGATAATTTTCAGAAGAAATTTTCCACCTCTGCCACTTTGTGACCTGTTAGGTGGTAAGTATGCTGTCGAAAACACTATTCAAAGACATCCTGTCAGCTCAAGTTTCCTTGAGTTAGTAGGAAGACCGACTAGGAGGACCAAGATTTCTGTTCACCCAGTACCTAATATTTGGCTAGATGCGTAAAGTGTCATCCGCCTCATACTTGGCTAATAAACATCATCAGAGGATAGTGTGATGTAACATAAAATAATAGTTATGTTTATCTTATAGTTATAATAACAATAATATTGATAGTTTGTCAAGAAACTGTGTAAATAGGATGAAAAAAAAAAAAACAGAAGATAATATAAGTCAGTAGTGTGGTCTTTATTTACTTGGATTCCATACAGGGTTGTATCGGAATACATAATATCAATCTCTTGTAGAAACTTCGACTCCTAAAATCACTTATAGCTTGAATGAGTATTTTAGAGTAGGTACCTATACTTATTTGGAAAGAAAGAAAAACAAAAGAAGTGAAAATGAAGTCTCCACTAATTTTGAAAAGAAAGAAGTGAATTTAATATCTCCACTGATTTTGAAAACTAAAGAAGAGATTCAATTTCGCTGCCAGCCTAGTTAGCTCAGTTGGTAGTGCGTCTGCCTTGTAAGCGCTAGGCCACGGGTTCGATTCCCGCCCGGGGCGGATTTTATCCTGATGGGATAATGTTCGTTCTGTGGGAACGGCTGGCTTTCTCCTGTCCTATCTTCCTTCTCTCTTCGATTTCGGGACGATAAGACCTTAGCAGTTACAGTTCCCTCTGTCAAACCTCTTAAAAAAAAAAAAAAATCAATTTCGCTGTATTTATTAGTTTTAGGACTTATATGTATTTAAGGACCTACTTTTTTTTCACACCAGGGTAAGGAGTGACCCTGTTGGTTATATCAATTGATATTCTTATTTATTTTAGTCATTCCATAATATTGGCAGTACCTACTATCACCTCCGTTCCATATGAGTAATTTATGTGACATTATATTTTGGTTTGAAAATTTGAAATATGATAGAGTAACCTGTGGAAGTGCTTGGGCGTCCAGTTTTGAAGGGTTTATAATGACATCGTATTCTTGTTTCGCAAAATTCCCCAACGGACGAGGACTAAATTCCTTGACTCGAATGGGATTCGACCTCGCGGTCTCTTACTACCTAGACGTACCTAGGTGTTTGCTATTTGCGCTAATGTGTCAGTAGTCAGTAGGTCTACGTAGTGTTATTCTCAGTTCTCACGAATAAAAATTGTATGAACCCCGTTTATCTATCTGTGTATGCAATATGCTAAGCAAGAAATGTTCAATTTCTTTGCTTCGAACTCTTTGAAGGTTTCAACAGTCCAGTTTTTACTTTCCTTATCCTGTAGGAAGGAAAGACAGTAATGTAATCGGGTCAAATTTTCGATGGTCAGTTTTTAGTGTCAAAACATGTTTTGAGGTCCCTAGAGCCTAAATACAAAGTTTCAGCCATTGGTTGTGTCTGTCTGTCTGTAAACAAAATATCTCGAGAACGGTAAAAGCTCGAGGCTTAAAATTTGGTATGTAGCTGTCAAATTAAATAAGTTCATAAATTCAAATCAAAAATAATAAATTAAATAAAACTACTACTTTATGACAAGTATCACATAACAAGAAGTGTCTCTATGTTTTTACACACACCTATTTTATACCACATCTACGACATACTAAACAAACATAATTATGTATTATAATATACATATTTTACATAGATATGATTACATACATAGACATAGATACATACATAGATATAATATGCACAGATAATTCTGCTAGACGTGTTTTACCTAGGTGTTTAGCAGCTAGTTCTAAAACCACTTTGGATGCAAAAAATGACCACCTTATTGACCTAAAATTGAACTTGCCAAAATGAATACAGTTTTAAGTAAACGTTTAGCAATACTGATAATGAAAGAAGTAAAAAAAAAATATGAAACAAGTTCGCTAGTTAATTATTCATTCCATCTTATTAAATTGATATCCTATACAGTATGACCTAGAAGTCTGAACAAAGTGAAATAACTACTGTATGTGCCAGAAAGAGTTCTACCTGCATATTTGGAAAATAGAAAATATCTACTTTAAAAAGAGCAATTTTTTTTTGGGACTCCCACTCGGGCACTACAAATAAATATCAATGTACATACTTACCTAATAAAATAATATGTGTAAACATGTCATTCAATAGACTTAGATATTGAATAAAAATACCTTGAACCTATATGCCTAATTGCCCATACATATGTATATTGTTTGCAGGAATATCTTAAATTGATAAAAAAAAGTGAACTTCTTGCAAAATTTAGGTAGGTATTTATGTAAAAAAAATATTCTAAAAAAAAAAAATCAACAAGAAAAAATATATAAGGAAAGTGACAGCCTAAATAAAACAATGTCAAATCTCAACCCCGAATCAGGTTTAGGGTCATTGTCAGAGAACTTGAAATACATTAGGTATGTAAGAATGTCATTCAAAAGAATTAGGGAATAAAAATACCTTGAACTTCTGCGTTTTTTCAGTAGGTAGGATAACAAACAAACAAACAAACAAACAAACAAACAAACAAACAAAAGAACGAAAAGTTGGAAATAATGATTGTTATACTTTAATATTACAACATTTCATCCAGCTTTCAAGGTTCAGGATTATGGTTACTTAGGAGAACACACACGGACAATGCAAATTGGGTAAGTATACAAAAAACAGATTACAGTAGGTATTCTACATACTAGTGAGGTCCCTAGAGCCTAAATACAAAGTTTCAGCCATTGGTCCGTGTGTGTGTGTGTGTGTGTGTGTGTGTGTGTGTGTGTGTGTGTGTTTGTCCTTCTGTCTGTTTGTGTGTCTGTCTGTAAACAAAATATCTCGGGAACGGTAAAAGCTCGAGACTTAAAATTTGGCATGCAGCTGTCAAATGTGACAAGGATGCGACTTTTGGTTAAGATCGGTGCAACGGTTGGCGGCATTTCACCGCTTTTTGACGGTTTTCGGTGTAATTCAATAATATCTCGGGAACGGTATGAGCTAGAGACTTGACATTTGGTATGTAGTTCACAAATGAGACAAGAATGTAACACAAAATTTTTGGTTAAGATAGGTGCTGCGGTTGGCGGTACTTTTTGTCGGTTTTCGACCGTTTTTTGGCGGTTTTCAGCTATACTGACTTAACGGTTAGAGATATTGTAAAAGTTACTATTTACTAGAACTTAAAAATAAGCATCATTCAATAGGATAAGGAAAGTCGTGTGATGTTCACACCAGATATTTTTTTTCTTCGATAGAAATATGAATTCTGCAGAATGGGTGTAGTAATATTGTAGTACAGATATTAAGTTGCTAACAGCTAGGTAGCAGCAGCAGGAGCAAAAAAGGGGTCAGGAAGAAATACCCATAGGAAAAAAAAACTTGTTCTTCAAGCAAGACCAACCAAAAATGATTGGTATTTGGTTACCGTTGTGTGATATGGTTTTAGGAAATCCATATATTTACTTTACTTGATGATCTACTATTGCAAGAACTTCAAGCATAAGAATTATGTAAAATAAAGCTGTCATGTAGCTCTTAGTTGTTTTTTGTCTGTTCATTTTTGTTGTAAGGAATGTTGGACTGGTTGGGTCAAATAATTAAATTAGTTTGGTACATATTTGCACAAGTTCACTCCTCTTAAAAATGTAAGGACCACATTGACTGTCCAAAATCAAGGTTTATAAGGAAAGATCATTGTTTTATTTTTAAGAGGTTTGATGAAAGGAAGCGATTGCTTTTTGATAACCGCACTGGGTGGGTCGGATCAATCCGGAACGAACGCATAGGCCCAGACAGAACATTCGCGATCGCGGCACTCAGCTTAAGGCGAGCTCCGCGCTAAAATAGGACTTCCCTATTGCGCAGGAGGCAAAGAGCTTGCCGACCTAACGAAGGATAGGACAAAAGGAAGAGAGAAGCTAAAGCCTTTCGCTCATCGCTGGAATCGTCAATGTAA
>NW_007381629.1:0-4162 GCF_000475195.1 Diaphorina citri | reverse complement strand
AAGCAAGAAATTTATAAATGAAAACTTCTGCTAAATCAAGAAGGTTTGAGTTTGGTAAATTTCGAAGGGATGGATCGAGACTCCCAGACCTGTCAAATCACCTACACGTTTCATAGTTTAAAAAGGTATGCCAGCTTCACCGACTACCTTCTTTTCGAACCCTGAAACCGGTGCCACGAGAGCGCTTGTAAGATACTCCAGCCGCCCACTGGCCCTTTAGAGCTTCTGTGTCTGAGCCAGTGCCTACTAGACTCCGCGCTCACCCGCCACCGTTATTATCACGATAGAAATATGACGAGCGTATCCCTGACTTTTGGGGGAAATGACGGTCGTTCACTCCGATTGATGATAACACAGTCGTTAAGCAGTCTTAATAAACTACCTATTTTAAGGGTATTGTAGGCCGACCCTAACTTGGCTGCGTGGAGGACAAATGGTCCGCTCGCCGGAACTGGTGATGTGGTGGTCTACGTCCATTGCCCAATCTCACTTACTTTCCATTTGTGGTTACAACCCGTAACATTTTTTTGGTGACCAGATGTATCTGATTGCACACCCAATATTGCTGGTATGGTCTTCTGGTGGACCTGATAAATAGACACGCTTCTTACACACAAGGTGATCAAACTTCACAGTAGTTGACTAAGTGCCATCCTATGCACCTACATCGGGTTACTCTTGGCCCCATCCAAACCTCAAGCAACTAAGTCAGACCCAGCCAAAGGTTAAAAACGGCTTATTTATTTATTATTGAATTTATTTATAATAAGGATTTACTACCTATGTAGATATGTACATACCTAGCTATTTACCAAGTATTCAAAGAACTTTTATTATTATTATTATTATTATTATTTTAATAATTAATTAATAGGTAGATATCTGCTTAGTGTTCGTCGTTTGACATCTATCTTCTCCAATTACAAGGATTCTATATGCTACCGTGTAACCATATTTATTTATTTAGCGTATATGCTACCCTAATGGCGCCTAATGGCCATCATAAACATGCAATAAACGTATTGACAACATATCCGGTACCTATATGTGTCGATAATGTTCCAATACATGTCCATAATGTTTAATGTTCTAGAATATATGTCTATTTAATAGCTAATGTTCTAGATAATTCAGTCATTAGAACTAAAGTCTGCTAAGTACACAGAAATTTACATTGTAAAAAAAAAATAATAATAATTGACCTACCCTAGTTGCATCCACCAATGGATGAAGTTGTACCCAATTATTTTAGACTTTAAGTACGAGATTATTTTAGAACTGGTTTCGAATGTAGAGTAAATTCTGTAAACTACCTGATCTACCTTTAAGCCATCTATTCATATCACACCGGTTTTTACCCCAGAACGTTGCTGTAGCGTAAAGAATGTGCATTGAGGACACATTGAAATTAATCCCGAAGATTTTGCCTGTCTTGGCATACTTGATGTAAGACTGGCAGTACTTGAATAAAAGTTTGAATACTTGATGAAAGGCAAAAAGAGTTATGGACTAGAAAAAAGTCTTCAAGTAGCTACCTACTTACTAAGAAATAATGGTAACTTAATGGCGCCTAATGGCCATCATAAACATGCAATAAACGTATTGACAACATATCCGGTACCTATATGTGTCGATAATGTTCCAATACATGTCCATAATGTTTAATGTTCTAGAATATATGTCTATTTAATAGCTAATGTTCTAGATAATTCAGTCATTAGAACTAAAGTCTGCTAAGTACACAGAAATTTACATTGTAAAAAAAAAATAATAATAATTGACCTACCCTAGTTGCATCCACCAATGGATGAAGTTGTACCCAATTATTTTAGACTTTAAGTACGAGATTATTTTAGAACTGGTTTCGAATGTAGAGTAAATTCTGTAAACTACCTGATCTACCTTTAAGCCATCTATTCATATCACACCGGTTTTTACCCCAGAACGTTGCTGTAGCGTAAAGAATGTGCATTGAGGACACATTGAAATTAATCCCGAAGATTTTGCCTGTCTTGGCATACTTGATGTAAGACTGGCAGTACTTGAATAAAAGTTTGAATACTTGATGAAAGGCAAAAAGAGTTTGGAAGAGAATGTATGGACTAGAAAAAAGTCTTTAAGTAGGTACCTACTTACTAAGAAACCCCGGTTTTGACTTTTGCTAATGTCAACCGAATTGTGTAAACCACAGCGGTTTCCTGTCCTTATAATGTTAAACATTTAGTGGACATAGTTAAATATTTAGTGGACATATCTGAGGACATCTTGGATCTTCTTGTCATACCAAGCATCAAGTGGTGGATTCTCGGCTCCAACCAGACTCACAGGAGATTCTTTGTCGCCGGGTGCAAAACCCCCACGCCGACGCCCAATGGCTTCACCCCGCTCAGCTTACCCAGCTGAGCCCGATAGGCCACTCCCAACGCGTTCAAAAACCAAGCGATCCCGCTCAGGCCAAATTGAAAAAGAAGCCCCGGCCTGGCGCGCGTCAGGTGGCACCGAGACCCCTGGGGGCACCTCCTTACCGCCGGCCCGCGGCTTATAGGGGGCCACCGACCGTGCGGTATGTGGCAAGACACCGGACCCCTCCGGCCAATGATTTGTCGTCGTACTGGTATGCCTATGGGTAGGCGGGAGCTAGGTGACTTTCCCGCGTGAGAGAAGACAGTCCGAAATGACCAGAGTTGAAAGCTACACCGACGAACACATGGCGTGAAGTAAAGCGATATGTAGGTACATAGGTACCTAGTTATAAACTGCGGGTTTGAAAATTTGAAATATGATAGAGTAACCTGTGGAAGTGCTTGGGCGTCCAGTTTTGAAGGGTTCATAATACATCGTATTCTTGTTTCGTAAAATTCCCAAACGGACGAGGACTAAATTCCTTGACTCGAATGGGATTCGACCTCGCGGTCTCTTACTGCCTAGTAGACGTACCTAAGTGTTTGCTATTTGCGCTAATGTGTCAGTAGTCAGTAGGTCTAAGTAGTGTTATTCTCAGTTCTCATGAACTCATGAATAAAAATTGTATGAACCCCGTTTATCTATATGTGTATGCAATGTGCTAAGCAAGAAATGTTCAATTTCTTTGCTTTGAACTCTTCGAAGGTTTCAACAGTCCAGTTTTTACTTTCCTTATCCTAGTAATGTCACAAGGAGCAAAAAAACTATCTGGTTTCCATACTACTGAAATGATCGATATCAAATTGAGTGAGCTCTGAAATACATATGTACGTAAGTTACTAGTTATTAGAGTTTTATAAGAAGTGAGTGAGTTGCGAAAAAGAACTACTCTTACCAGTATAAAACGGAAAAATAATTTGTACTAACTGAAACTTTGGGAACAGAATTCTTTTAGCACCTAGTTGAAGGGTAAAAAGTCCTTTTTTTGTTACTAGTTATTAGAGTTTTATAAGAAGTGAGTGAGTTGCGAAAAAGAACTACTCTTACCAGTATAAAACGGAAAAATAATTTGTACCAACTGAAACTTTGGGAACAGCATTCTTTTAGCACCTAGATGAAGGGTAAAAAGTCCTTTTTTTAAGCAGTTTTTGGCTGAAAAAATCCAGTTTTTCGACAGGAATCGCTAGAGACTTTTTACTTTTTTTAATCGAGCTCGGGACCACCGGAGCGGAGTACAGCTTAGTATGATACCCACTCGCCCAAGGAGGTTTCTAGTTTCTATATATTCCATCAATTTTCAGTTTTTGGCTGAAAAAATCCAGTTTTCCGACAGGAATCGCTAGAGACTTTTTTTAATCGAGCTCGGGACCACCGGAGCGGAGTACAGCTCAGTATGATACCCACTCGCCCAAGGAGGTTTCTAGTTTCTATATAGTATATATGTATTCCATCAATTATTCTGCAGAATAATGTTGAACTTGAATAAATTCATAAATTCAAATCAAAAATAATTAATTAAATAAAACTACTACTTTATGACAAGTATCACATAACAAGAAGTATCTCTGTGTTTTTACACACACCTATTTTATACCACATCTACGACATACTAAACAAATATAATTATGTATAATATACATATTTTACATAGATATGATTTACAAGACATGATTTACAAGACCTCAAATTTACAAGACATGTTTCTATTACAACAAGATCTGTATCAAATTCAAAATTGGCTTTCCCTAAACTCTTTATC
>NW_007381628.1:0-12062 GCF_000475195.1 Diaphorina citri | reverse complement strand
ATTAATTGATGGTTAATTAGCTGTCATGGACCAAGGCCAGATATGAGAGGGAGAAGAAAACAATTTTATTACTATACGTTATACGAGGTATATTGTGATTATGACATGTACCAGCAAACCAGTGCTCTGTCACGGACTCATAACTCGACATTGGTTTAGGTTTCGGCAAATCTTTCAGTAATTGAGTTGGTCTAGATATCTTAAAATACATCAGTTACAAGAAAAATAACACAAACACACACACGGAACAATGTCTAAAACTTTGGATTTAGGCTCTAGGGACCTACACGATTAAAATCTTCCTCCGTCACGTCACGATTAAAATCTTCCTACAGGATTAAAATCTTCCTCGCCCATCATCTGCCGTCCCGTCGCAGCCATGAAAGTTAGAATGCGACAGACAACCCAGCTAAATATTGCGAAAAAAAAGCTTGACTTTGCCTTGTTTTTTGTCTCCTCTAGGCGAAACTCATTAATAAGTTGACTGGAATGTGTCCAAATAATTTCTCCGACGAAGAGAAAGAAGGGGGACTTGAAACATTTTCGAAAAGAAGTGGAGGAGGTGAGGAATGTTGACGTTCTGAAGGGGAAAAGAAATTGGGTGAGAAGGAAGAGGAGAGAAAAGAAAGATTGAGGAGGAGGAGGAGGAGGAGGAGGTAAAAAGAAAGATTGAGGATGAAGAGAAAGGTAGAGGGGGAGAACGAGAAGAAAGGTTCAATCTCTTTAATTGTTTTATAACTTTCTCTTTTAGGTCGTCTAGTTGTACTTCAAAGGGTTTGCTTTGCTCTCTTGACTATTGTTCAATATTTTCATTTCCAAATGTAATTGGGTTTCGATTTTAGAAGGTTAGGTATATGTACTTTCTGCTTTCTCCGTTCTTTTCGAACAGTTTATCTTTTCCCTTTCGATATCTTTCTTCACGAATTCTTCTTCTTCTCTCTCTCTCTCTTTCTTCGTCTCCCTCTGTCGTTATATTTCTCACTCGCGTTCTCTTTCAATCATCTCTCCCTCCATGACATTAAAGAGACAGGTGCTTATTTTAATCATTTTTTGAGTGACAGTCAATCTTTTGCCCTCCTCATCTTTCTGTCTCTTCTCCCTCTTTCCCTTCTCTCTCTTTCCCGTCCTCCCTCTCAGTCTATCTCTTTTTCTCTCCTTCTCCTTCTTGAACCCTTCTTATCTCTCTCCCTCTATCTCTTTCTCTCCTTCTTGAACCCTTCATCTCTCTCTCTCTCTTCCAACCTCCCTCTCAGTCCGCGTTCAATCTCTATCAAACTTTATGAACCCCTAGGAGAGGAGTTACAGAAGAGCTCTGGACTTTCAAAGAAGTATACAGGTGTTGTGAACACGTGTGTTCCAGATTTTTTCAAATCTTCTTCAATCTGATCTATAGTGTAATAATAATAACCCAACAAGTCTCTCTCTCTCTCTCTCTGAGGGTGAAGGGATTTTTCAATTCTATCTTTCTCTCTGGTATGATAAACAAGGTATAAAATTAATATCATCATCCCATTATTCTCTCTCTCTTCTGTGTTTTTTTTTCTTTTTAATTTCCTACCTACGTCTAGGCGCAACTCATTAATAAGTTGACTGGAATGTGTCCAAATAATTTCTCCGACGAAGAGAAAGAAGGGGGACTTGAAACATTTTCAAAAAGAAGTGGAGGAGGTGAAGAATGTTGACGTTCTGAAGTGAAAAAGAAATTGGGTGATAAGGAAGAGTAGAGAAGAGAAAGATTGAGGAGGAGGAGGAGGTAAAAAGAAAGATTGAGGATGAAGAGAAAGGTAGTGGGGGGAGAACGAGAAGATGGATTTAGATCTGAAGGAAGAGGAGGAGAACGAAGAAGCAGTTGAAATTGGATGTGCAAGATTACGGAGAAGAAAGAAAGTAGGTATGAAGAATATTATTAGGTAAATACTTTGTTGTTTAGATAGAAAATGTGGAGATATCCCTTTACCTCCTACCAACTCTGCCTATAAAATTTGATTTGACTGTCAGTTTTTCGGTAAAAGCCTTTTTCCTACTCATAACTTCCTGATTTCCTGTAGAAAACATTGTCGAATTTGCTCCCCTCTCAGTCTAATCTCACCCTCCCTCTACCCTCTTGAGGGAAGAATGGTTTCTCCCCTCTTGTCATATCCTTATGATTATCTTCAGCTCGAGTGGATGTGTCGAATTTCCTCCTCGTTGTTAAAACAAGACATGTCTCGTTCCATATTTCTCCCCATCAATTCAAGCTTGTGTAACTCTTTCTACTTGTTACAATAATCGGTTTGATCTGAATTTAGGGTAGTGGAAACAACAATACTGTGGTAGTGGTACTAAAAGAATAAAAAAGAATAGAATGCACCACTTTTCTACTGCTCGGATGAGACTGAAAGTTCCCCGGGCAGTCCGAAGTCTGTTTTCCCACAGTCTGTACATATAACTCTTTCTACTTGTTACAATAATCGGTTTGATCTGAATTTAGGGTAGTGGAAACAACAATACTGTGGTAGTGGTACTAAAAGAATGGAAAAAGAATAAAAAAGAATATTAAACTAAAAGAATAAAACAGAATAGAATGCACCACTTTTCTACTGCTCGGATGAGACTGAAAGTTCCCCGGGCAGTCCGAAGTCTGTTTTCCCTCAGTCTGTGCATCCGCAAACTCGCCAGATCTCGAAGTGTGTCCGTTCCCTCGCAGTATAAACACTGGGATAGATATTGAAGACCAGATAAAAAAAAAAAAATATATCTGGTGTGAACATCACACGACTTTCCTTATCCTATTGATTGATGCTTATTTACCCTAACTTTTACAATATCTCTAACCGTTTTGTCGCTATACGCTGAAAACCGCCTTATCCTATTGAATGATGCTTATTTGATTGTTCTTTTACAATATCTCTAACCGTTTTGTCGCTATAGCTGAAAACCGCCACAAAAAATGGTCGAAATCTGTCCAAAAGCGGTCAAAATACCGCCAAGCGCAGCAACCATCTCAACCAAACGTTTTGTGTTGCATTTGTGAACTACATACCAAGATTCAAGTCTCTAGCTTATACCGTTCCCGAGATATTGTTAAATTACACCAAAAACCGCCAAAAAGCGGTAAAGTGCCGCCAACCGTTGCACCGGTCTTAACCAAAAGTTTCGTGTCGCATCCTTGTCACACTTGACATCTACATATGAAATTTCAAGGTTGGGGGGGTCCAAACACTAATGGACGGGGGGGGACGCTCGAAGTTTGGAATACGGTACAGGAGAAAAGAAGCTCGAATGTAGGGGAGGGCGTGGCCCGGCCGCCTCGACCCCAATTTTTCGGAGTCTAACGTAGAGCAAAGGAGAAAAATGGAGCTTGAGAGGGGGCGGGGGAGGGGCAGGCCCCCTCGCCCCCCCTAAATACGGCCTTGATATCTACCTACAGAAATAGAAAAAATGTACCAGTCTACCAGTAGCTATGAACTGGTATGTCTGTCATGTTATACGAACTCAGAACTTTAACACCTCGTGAGACCGACAGCACATGCTATAGGCTATGGTATACCCATTGAATATACAGGAATATAGGGTGGTGCTACAATTGGTAGATTCCCTAAATACGGCCTTCATATCTACCTACAGAAATAGAAAAAAATGTACCAGTCTACCAGTAGCTATAATAGTTGAACTGGTATGTCTGTCATGTTATACGAACTCAGAACTTTAACACCTCGTGAGACCGACAGCACATGCTATGGGCTATGGTATACCCATTGAATATACAGGAATATAGAGTGGTGCTACACTTGGTAGATTTCCCTCAAAGAGATTTGACAGAGGAAACTGTAACACCAGAGACCTAATCGTCCCAATAGCGTAAAGAGATACGCTACTAACGCTACTCTCCAAACTAAATAAGCTAGACTGGCATATTAATATCCAATCTTATTGTTATTCTATTTTGATAGTTAGGTAAGATAGGAAAAGTTTTCCCACTTTTCATGTCAGTGGACTTTTATTAGGTACATTTTCATTTCTATACCTAACACATTGTTAGTAACAATACCCTTCAATGACGAAAAAAGGTGGCAAACTAAATAAGCTAGACTGGCATATTAATATCCAATCTTATTGTTATTCTATTTTGATAGTTAGGTAAGATAGGAAAAGTTTTCCCATTTTTCATGTCAGTGGACTTTTATTAGGTACATTTTAGGTACAGTGGACTTTTATTAGGTACAATACCCTTCAATGACGAAAAAAGGTGGAGAGTTCTTTGCTCATAAAGTCACCTTCAAAATCTTCAAATCAATCAAAAAGTTAACTCAAACGCCCCAAACCTACCGACATCGACATCAAGGAGAAAAAAATTATAGCTAGAAAATTCAAGGAAAAAGTTTTTGGCAAAAAAAAGTCGAAAGGTGACGCACAAGTCATCCAGTATCCTGTAACTGGAACGATAAAAAATACTTCACATGTGTGCCGTCTGCCTTCAACTCCAAATACGGCTAAGAAAAATTGCCGTCTACTGCATTACAAAACCATGACATCCGCAAACTCGCCAGATCTCGAAGTGTGTCCGTTCCCTCGCAGTATAAACACTGGGATAGATATTGAAGACCAGATAAAAAAAAATAATAATAATAAAAATGGAAAGCATTTTAATATTCAGACCCATACCAGGGAACGGGAAAACCCAGGTCTGAAAATAAAATTACTACGGTCCGATCAGAATTCGAACCCAAGATCCCCGAGTCGAGAGCAACGCTTGCCATGGTAACAGAGGCTCTATATTTGTGGAACCTATGAACTCCGAACCCACTTCTACCCACAATCCCAAGAAGACCCTTAAGAAACGCATAAAAAAAAGGTCGCGGTCATCGATCACTCCAGATTCCTAGAATTATTACCAAATGGAAAGAAGAAAAAAATACATAATGTTCCAGATATTGAGACCTTAAATGTAAAAACCATGACGTCACAACAAGGGGAAATAAATTGAATTTGACGTCACACTGAGGTAGAAAAGGAAGTGCATGGAATGCATAATGCAAAGTGAACGGTATAATAGGTAACTTTATTAGTGCACCGTCACATTGCTTACTCCCATAATTGACAAACATGTATCTTATTTAAACAAAATTTACTGACAAGGCCTGATGTGGTCTCATAAATTATTAGGTGCTTCAAATGATCCACTGATTAGTCATGTGTTTGAAATTAGAAGGTGAAGTTTTAGGCAGGCGATTATCTTAGCCTATCCCCGTCACATTGCTTACTCCCATAATTGACAAACATGTATCTTATTTAAACAAAATTTACTGACAAGGCCTGATGTGGTCTCATAAATTAATAGGTGCTTCAAATGATCCACTGATTAGTCATGTGTTTGAAATTAGAAGTTGAAGTTTTAGGCAGGCGATTATCTTAGCCTATCCGCGAATTCTGAATTGCTTATCAAAGCATGAAACATTTGGTGACAGATTATCCACTCTGCCATTTGCATTTAACTACTTCAATTTCATTACTCCTGAATACATTACTTGACATTTCAACTATCAAGGCTAAACTGTGAGGACAAACACATAAAAACAAAGACTCAGGAATTTAGTAAGAGGTACCTATTTTTTTGCGTTTTCAACACTTTATAAACTTTTCCATGTTTACTTAAACTTCCCATGTTCAAAAACTACAACTGTTTGAGCATAATAATACTCGTATGTTGGTACTCATATGGTATATAATAGTTAGATAGGTACTTATGTAATACAGTAGTCAAAATCAAAAGCGTAGATTTGTGAGAGATACTATGGACAAACACATATGATGATGATTGTGTTCTATTGACATTGACACCATGGCAGATGGTACCCCACATTCAAATTCAGACAGCACCCCCTTGCACATCTGCTATCAGTACCAGGAGGGGGTTACTATGGAAAATATGAAATCAATAATTATTATTTCCGTTTGTCAACAAACAATTCCTCCTTGTCCCTATGAGATCCCCATCTCCACCATATACAACCCCAACAGCAAGGAGACGGGCGATGTCCCTGTGGTGTCCATCTACAACCCGAATCTCAACCAGAACACGAGACCTCCGGAGAAAACCAAGGAGGGCTTCCAGAAGATCTGTCTGGAGAAGTTGAAGGCCCAGTTCCATAAGGATCAGAGGAAGAAGCTGGAGTTCTACATGGCCTTGTGCTTCCTCACAACGCTGGTAGCCACAGGAGTCGTCGTAGTCATTATGCATAAGAGTAAGTCACCCTTGAATATCTACAGGGTGCGCCAGAAAAACACTGCCAACGGCTCAGGGTAGGTAGATCTCATCATTTCCAACAAGGTTCTGTAGGTCATTTTCCTAAATTCGGCTTCGTTTTCGAGAAAAGTCCAAAAAAATCCACAGAAAATGACCCACAGAACCTTGTTGGAAATGATGAGATCTACCTACCCTGAGCCGTGGTCAGTGTTTTTCTGGCGCACCCTGTATACATATCAGGGCCTCGGGCTTCATCTTTGCTCCTTTACTGTGGGACGGGTTCAAAAATTTGGAGCATACCTTCGATAAAGTCCTGGATACGGCCCTGATTTATTTGTTGTTATTCATTCATACATAGTTTACCCTTGGGTAATTGGGTCTACAGGTTCATGTTAAATTGTTTATTTAGGTACATCTGAGCATCCTGACTCCTCGGGGATAAGGGACTGTTCCGGCATTCATAGTCCCCGAGCATGGTCAGAGGTTAACAAAAAGAATCCTGGGAGCCCGTCGGGGCGTCGGGCCTTACTGTATCGAATATACGTAACAAATACAAAACAAGGGGTGAAATTTTTTCTGGCGCACCCTGTATACATATCAGGGCCTCGGGCTTCATCTTTGCTCCTTTACTGTGGGACGGGTTCAAAAATTTGGAGCATACCCTCGATAAAGTCCTGGATACGGCCCTGATTTATTTGTTATTCATACATAGTTTACCCTTGGGTAATTGGGTCTACAGGTTCATGTTAAATTGTTTATTTAGGTACATCTGGGCATCCTGACTCCTCGGGGGTAAGGGACTGTTCCGGCATTCATAGTCCCCGAGCATGGTCAGAGGTTAACAAAAAGAATTCTGGGAGCCCGACGGGCCTTACTGTATCGAATATACGTAACAAATACAAAACAAGGGCTGAAATTATTACCTAGTTCAGGCAGTCGAGCAAGCTTTTAACCTTATTGGATATTCAATTGGAAACGCAAGCAATGCAAATACAGATAACAATTTACTAACTTATTAGTACCTTTTTATGTAAGTAAGTAAATACCTATTATTGTTAGTAATTAGGTAGCTACCGCATTAAATAAGTGCTGATTTATGCACCCTTAACTTATATTCATAGTTCATATTTGTCGAACCCCGCTACAACAAGAACGTACCTACTTGCATATGTGGGTAATTTGTAAACAAAGACTCAGGAATTTAGTAAGAGGTACCTATTTTTTTGCGTTTTCAACACTTTATAAACTTTTCCATGTTTACTTAAACTTCCGATGTTCAAAAACTACAACTGTTTGAGCATAATAATACTCGTATGTTGGTACTCATATGGTATATATAGTTAGATAGGTACTTATGTAATACAGTAGTCAAAATCAAAAGCGTAGATTTGTGAGCAGGAGATACCAAGTTTGGATTCCGGTCTGGGAGAAGATTTTCAGCTCCTGATTACCCGTTCCTGGAGTAATACAAAAGGCATTTTTAGGGCCAAAATCTTCCGTTGTAGACCAAAATCCTGTACAAATTTCAATGTGAGGTACCTGGAAGCCTCTGCAAGGCAAGGGAAACTATCTTCCCACTGTATAAATAAGTACGAGAACTTTGCTGCGTTTTATTTATATTCTTCGTGTTCGTTTTAATGCCCCCCAATCTCATTTTGCGGAGAGTTCGCGTGTTTCTATTACTAGCCTCACTTGAGTCGCTTTTATAACCGAATATTGATGAGGTCAGACGGTCAAAAGCATACTGGTCAAGTCGTTTTATTATAGCCCAATACTTACTTACTTTTAGTGTCTGTGAGGCACTATATCTCTCAGTGTTGGAAGGATTGGGGTTATAACCCACCCAATGGACAATATTGAAACGATTGGGTTGAGAGAATATTGCTATCTCACACACGATATCGGTTAGGTTAGGTTAGGATATCCACATAATTTTACAATTTAGGTGCTTACCTGGCCAATTAGATTGATGCCCGTTCCTGGAGTAATACAAAAGGCATTTTTAGGGCCAAAATCTTCCGTTGTAGACCAAAATCCTGTACAAATTTCAATGTGAGGTAGGTACCTGGAAGCCTCTGCAAGGCACTCGAAACTACTATCTTCCCTCTGTATAAATAAGTACGAGAACTTTGCTGCGTTTTATTTATATTCTTCGTGTTCGTTTTAATGCCCCCCAATCTCATTTTGCGGAGAGTTCGCGTGTTTCTATTACTAGCCTCACTTGAGTCGCTTTTATAACCGAATATTGATGAGGTCAGACGGTCAAAAGCATACTGGTCAAGTCGTTTTATTATAGCCCAATACTTACTTACTTTTCGTGTCTGTGAGGCACTATATCTCTCAGTGTTGGAAGGATTGGGGTTATAACCCAATGGACAATATTGAAACGATTGGGTCGAGAGAATATTGCTATCTCACACACGATATCCACACGATATATGTAGGTTAGATTAGGTTAGGATATCCACATAATTTTACAATTTAGGTGCTTACCTGGCCAATTAGATTGATTAGAAAGGGGACCCATATGGAACGGATATCGGATAGGTTGGTTTTCTATTAAATTTGCTCAGGAAACCGAAACCATTTTATTTTTCCACCGGAACGGCTCGGCTGGGGTCTACTGAACACTGAAATGAAACCAACTCTACATTCCTCATGATCGTTTTCGAATAACCTTGCCCGGAAATTCTGGTTCGATTTATTAGAGTTCTTCTTTCAAGATGTCTGTTGATGGTTAAAATCCAACAAAACCTAGGTTCTCGCTAGAATAATGTAAAGCTATGTTGAAACTAGACTTCACGAACTAAGGTGACTTCAAGCTTCTAATGTGAATAACCCTCCACAAAATTTTCGTATTTTTTTAGCCATTCCTCAAATTCCTTTAGAAATTATACCTATTATCAAAGGTCACCTACCATTTGGTCGTTTCCATTCCCCCCCTGACTCACAAATCATACCTAAGAATTCAGAATACCTTTTCGTGATATTCGGAATAATTACAAAATTATTATATCAACGTTACAATCATTCCATTATCCATGACGTTATTTTTAGTTCCTACCCCCAAGCTACTCTGAAAACGTGTTTCCAGATTTGAGTTTATTTATTTCTAGGTATTTTATTGTCTGAACAATTTTGTTGTTGTTGTTGTTGTTGTTGTTGTTGTTGTTGTTGTTGTTGTTGTTGTTGTTGTTGTTGTTGTTGTCTGAAAAGTTAAAGTTAAAAGTCTCGGATTACGCCCAGCAGCCTAGCTAGATGTACTTTTAAGTTTTAATATCCAATGTCTATAGGAACTTAGGAACTCTTTCAAAACTTGTACCTTAAAAACTTTAGAGTTTCCTGAAATGTCTTCAGGTGACGTTTAAAACGGGGTTTAGCTATGTAGGTACCTACTTGAGTATTACATGTCCTTTGAAAATAAAGAGGAAAATTCTTGTTTTTAGAGCTCTTTATCTATTAGGTAATTTGGTGAAATAGGTTGGACTTGGACATCAAGGAAGACAACTGCAAAATACAAAAGAAGGAAACCCAAATGAAACCAGAGGGGGTTCATTTGAAACCATGAGTCCGGAAAGACTGGTTTGATGGGGTTTCCAAATTTATTGAACTGTGTACCAAGGGATAGGCAGCTGATCTCTTGAACCATGGACCAAGTCACAATAATTACGAAGGTATGTGTATAGGTAGGTACACAGTTTGCATTTAAGCAAACACTCCTGATAGCTGATGATCTGAATGAACTTTCATTCATTTTGTCGGGGTAAACCACTTACCCCAGTATGTCTGGAACACGATTTACTTAAAGGCACTTCCTTTATGTAGGTACACTGGTACACAGAATATACCTACCTACCCGTAGAATTCGCACCTATTAACATATGTACATATTTCCATGTTGCTTAAGAATAATTGATTTGCTTAGTTTATGGACGTATAATAAGTACTTGGTTCATGTAGCTAATGCATTGCACTCATCACAAGTGTTTCACATACTAAGGAAACCCAGAATCTCGGTCTTTGTGAATGTATTTCAAGAAAACAACAAAATCGACTCGCGACTTCCACATAATGAAAACTGTACAATTTACAGTTCAGTAACAATTATTTTTCTCGTCTCTCCAAAGAATAGAAACAGCTACGTATTCTTCTCTGTTATTCATTGATGACTGACTATCCGTCCTATCCGGTCGACAGAGGACCAGAGCCTGGAAACATAATTGAGTTGTTTTTGTTTCCATCAAGTTGATGGAAATTCCTTGACATTGGCTGGGTTTGAACTCGGAGATCAATTTCCTGTGACCTGCTAGCTGGTACATTCGAGTCACCATGGTTTTCTTCTTCGATCAGGCGAGATCTGTGAGGCCCGTGTTAATAGAGTATTGGAGTATATTGTGAATAATGTGCCCGAGATTTGAGGGTTTTGATTGTAAAATCATGTAAACCGCGGCTCAGTTTCAAATTGCTAACGTCAAGAAGTGTATAACGAAATTTTCCGCAGATGCTTATGCGCCGACTAGCTAAAAATACTGACAAAAAAGGCACCTGTTCTATTCACCTGACCAAAATCCCATAATGGTTTCAAGCCACGCTACACGAAGATTTATCTAAAATTGTGTCCACACATAATCAACGCCCGTCGGTCGACGAGGTGAACCTATGTTGTCGAGGCAGTCTGGACGGTTTCAGTCGACATCGATCGACGGCCGTCGACCAAGTGTGGACACAACTTAAAAGTGACCTCAAGAAATCTGGTGCTTTAAGTGTGACTCGAGTTGTATTTTATTAGGTGAAACAAAACATAGCTGAACCAATGAGATTCCGCTTTGGACGTAAACTCAGCAAAATCTCACAATCTCATTGGTTCAGCCATATTTGATCCAGTTTTGTTTGCGCATACTAAAATACACCTCAGCTCTTCACCTCAAGTCGCCCCTGATGGCCAGCCGCAATGGTCGTGCTTAAGGTACACTATTCGTTAAGGTTGGCAGAGTCAACTGTCACACCTGAGTGACATTCGGAGAGATGAGAAGTTGTCCAGGTGTTGGTGGTTGCGTGATGTGCTCACTGCTCTGAGGAAAACTACAATGCCATAGTCCTATGCATAGAACGAAAACTACCGCAGTACCTGCCATGGCATAGATCTCGTATTCAGATGGAAAAATACGGCAGTAGGTATGTCATGGCTAAAGAGTAGGTAGGAGAATACGAACAGGGCTTGGAGCTATCGGTACCTATGTCACCTACAATAGATTAGAAATGAATGAATGCCTGTATCTATAGTTATTGTATCTACAGTTCTAGAAAAGTTCTTATACCCTTCAGTACTTAGGTACACTTTGGCCCGTGTTAATAGAGTATTGGAGTATATTGTGAATAATGTGCCCGAGATTTGAGGGTTTTGATTGTAAAATCATGTAAACCGCGGCCCAGTTTCAAATTGCTAACGTCAAGAAGTGTGTGAACGAAATTTTCCGCAAATGCTTATGCGCCGACTAACTAAAAATACTGACAAAAAAGCCATCTGTTCTATTCACCTGACCAAAATCCTATAATGGTTTCAAGTCACACCTATCGGGCTTCAAGCCACGCTACACGAAGATTTATCTAAAGTTGTGTCCACACATAATCAACGCCCGTCGGTCGACGAGGTGAATCTATGTTGTCGAGGCAGTGGGGACGGTTTCAGTCGACATCGATCGACGGTCCTCGACCAAGTGTGGACACAGCTTAAAAGTGACCTCAAGAAATCTGGTGTTTTAAGTGTGACTCGAGTTGTATTTTATTAGGTGAAACAAAACATAGCTGAACCAATGAGATTCCGCTTTGGACGTAA
>NW_007381627.1:9640-12067 GCF_000475195.1 Diaphorina citri | reverse complement strand
GTCCCCGGTCATAAAACTAAAGCAAGAACCACACAGAGGACATCGAACCCGCTTGTTCCCCAGAGATCCTCCAACCAAAGCCATGTCCATGTATGTACATTTGGCCCCAATGGCGTAGAATTTGCCGCGTTGTTGTGCTACCAATATCTTGAGGATGTCAAAGTCGAATTCTCTCATCGTGTTGGGAGGAAGGTCAATGACCTTACAGATAGCGCGTCTCACTAGAACATCCTCGAGGTCTAAACTGAAGATAGACGGGGAGGAATACCAACTGATCTCATCTTGAGACTGCGGTACTTGTAGATGATTTTCTTTAGTCTCCATCGAAGAAGAAAAAATACTGTCGAACGTTAGAACACCGCTTTATTTGTGTGATAGCTGTTATCTTTACTAACCAGCTACTGGCTGAAAAGCAACACTCTTCTCTCCAATACTCTGTATGTATATCTCTGTCACAAGGTAAGACCTTTTGCTTTTTCAGTTGTCCAGGGTGCCCATTAAAAGCCGCCCTCAGAATATATCACTTTTAGTATCAGTATTATCAGTGTCTCTTGAGTGTAAATCTCTGTCACAAGGTAAGACCTTTTGCTTTTTCAGTTGTCCAGGGTGCCCATTAAAAGCCGCCCTCAGAATATATCACTTTTAATATGAGTATTATCAATGTCTCTTGAGTGTACAATGAGAGGATTGACAGAGGGAACTGTAACTACTAAAGTCTAATCGTCCCGCAAGCGAAGAAAGAAGGAGAACAAGATAGGAGAAACCAGCTATTTTGAACCTTATATGTTTGCGATAAGGTTCGCCCCGGGCGGGAATCGAACCCGCGACCTAGCCCCTACAAGATAGGCGCGTTACCTAGGCTGGCATCTCTGAACATCATTCAATACTAGTGCTTCGCCACGGAAATTGATCATAATCATAACTCGAGATCATTTTAGATTTCACCAAAATCCTCTTTAATTTTCATCGATTCTAGAACACATTAGGTCTGGCATTGACCCTTTATTACAGTTGAATATTGCACTAATCTTACATCAAATCCTTCCCTTCCAGGCAACACCTCCAGCAAGTCTCAAATCACGCCCAAACTACCACGTCGCTTCACGCCCAATCCGAGCAAGCTGTTTTCATCCCAACAATCTCTTCACTCCCTATCTATGGGTGTGCATGGGTCTCAGTCTTCCTTACACACACTCTCTAGGCCTGGGACTCCGGCACCTGAGGTGTACATTTTGAGTAAGTCTGAATAATGATAATAATAATGCACTCTTGAGCGGAAGGTAAGCACTGGGTGAGGTTGACGCCAAAGACGGTCTCTACCACCTAACCCTAACAGCTCCATTAATATGTGGTTGATTTGTCTAATAAATGAGGATGAAATTCAATGCTTCGGCTGGGATCGAACCTTACCCTCCTATTCACCAGGCGAGCGTCTTGACCACTACACCAACGAGGCAGGTTGTGGGAGAAAGACAAAGAAAAGTAAACATTGATAATACCAACCTGAGATTCCCCTTGCTAAAGAAATAAAGAAGGTTGAGTACGAAGGGCATCCATCAACTCGTGAAATTCTGTAGCCAAAACCAAATCAAACCAATCATCTTAAGGCTGATTGAGAGGCTGACTCAAAAATGCCAACTCCGTCTGAACACGGGAAAATCACTACAGAACTTAGAAGTTATTATACAGTGACACGAAGCCCGATTGCTTGAATTACAATGGGGCTCAACCACTTTTTTTTTTCTTCGCTGATAAAGGAAGTTCGAAACACGCTGATCTCAATAGAAATGCTTAAAATTTCATTTGAGGCTTCCTAAGATGAGAAATCTTCGTTTGAAATTTTCGAATTTTGAAACGCACAAAATTTTCGCGGGGCAGCCATTTTTTTCGTGATGTGACGTCAGTTTGCATGCGAGGTCGGATACATGACGTCAGTTCAACGTACCTTTGAGGCGACATTTTAGGGGATTTTAGGGACCGTTTTGATGTTTTTGAGTTGCGCCAATGCACTTTTTGGGTACTTTTACATCGAAATAGGACTCTATCTCGAAAAAAAATTGCTATTTGGTTGAGTCCCCTATAATTTTTCGCGGGCAGCCATTTTTTCGTGATGACGTCAGTTCATGCGAGGTCGTAAAACCATGGCTGCTTCAACGTTATTTTTTTTGCGGACCTTTGAGCGGACATTTTAGGGGATTTAGAGGGACCGTTTTGGATGTTTTTTGAGTGCCGCAATGCACTTTTTTGGGTACTTTTACATCGGAAAAAGGACTCTACCTCGAAAAAAATTGTCATTTGGGTTGAGCCCCATTTTTCGAGGGAGCCTTCTCAGTTCCCTCAAACAAACTTATCTTGAACCTGAACTTTGTATATTTCCAGACACAAGATCAAGTCTACAGGGGAAGGTCTGCAGTTTGATCCTCATGA
>NW_007381627.1:1535-9493 GCF_000475195.1 Diaphorina citri | reverse complement strand
CTTACACACAGAGCGGTGGTCTTGCGTGGGTGGTAGAGAGGGACTTTCCATGCCAATGGGCGGTTGAGATACAACCAGACCAGTACTGATCCTCCTCTCCGTGTTTTGAGTAGGCTTTCTGTATTTGGCGACTGAGGTAGACTTTGACCGGTTCAGCTAGGAGCTATACGATCACCTGAAATGGAAGTCGGACATACTGAGATATGGGGGAGCAACTGATAAATTAGATAGAGAAATGATTATGGGGACATACTATGAGATATGGGGAGCTATGCTAGAGATTATGGGATCATATCATGAGTTATGGGGACTTACATAGGGCAATTGATAAGTATATTCATATTTCTTGTTATTTTCTTTAGCTATTTTATTGATTATTCTTCTTTCCCACCCCTTTTACTATATATCTTTGGTTGCGGTGAAAGGAAATCCTGTCATTACGCCCGCGCCGTAGAAAAAAAAAAAGGTTCCTAAGGCGATTACTTCGTAGAATGAAAATAAAATCAAAGTACCTGGATGGATATTGCCCAGACTTGGTCGGCCAGTTCCTCCAGGCTGTATACTTTTGGATGTAGACTCCTCCAATTTCAATCCTTCTGTCATGAGGATCAACTGCAGACCTTCCCGTGTAGACTTGATCTTGTGTCTGGAAATATACAAAGTTCAGGTTCAAGATAGTTTGTTTGAGGGACTGAGAAGGCTCCCTCGAAAAATGGGCTCAACCCAAATGACAATTTTTTTCGAGGTAGAGTCCTTTTTCCGATGTAAAAGTACCCAAAAATGTGCATTGCGGCACTCAAAAATACATCCAAAACGGTCCCTCTAAATCCCCTAAAATGTCAGCTCAAAGGTCCGCAAAAAAAATAACGTTGAAGCAGACATGGTTTTACGACCTCGCATGAACTGACGTCATCAGAAAAAATGGCTGCCGCGAATTATAGGGCTCAACCAAATAGCAATTATTTCTCGAGATAGATCCTATTACGATGTAAAAGTACCCATAATGTACATTGGCGCAACTCATAGACTTCAAAACGGTCCATAAAGATCCCCTAAAATGTCGCATCAAAGGTACGTTGAACTGACGTCATGTATCCGACCTCGCATGCAACTGACGTCACATCACGAAAAAATGGCTGCCCCGCGAAAATTTTGTGCGTTTCAAAATTCGAAAATTTCAAACGAAGATTTCTCATCTTAGGAAGCCTCAAATGAAATTTTAAGCATTTCTATTGAGATCAGCGTGTTTCGAACTTCCTTTATCAGCGAAGAAAAAAAAAAGTGGTTGAGCCCCATTGTAATTCAAGCAATCGGGCTTCGTGTCACTGTATAATAACTTCTAAGTTCTGTAGTGATTTTCCCGTGTTCAGACGGAGTTGGCATTTTTGAGTCAGCCTCTCAATCAGCCTTAAGATGATTGGTTTGATTTGGTTTTGGCTACAGAATTTCACGAGTTGATGGATGCCCTTCGTACTCAACCTTCTTTATTTCTTTAGCAAGGGGAATCTCAGGTTGGTATTATCAATGTTTACTTTTCTTTGTCTTTCTCCCACAACCTGCCTCGTTGGTGTAGTGGTCAAGACGCTCTAGGGGTACTTTTACTACGCAAAATGACTCTACATTGACACGAATTTCGATTGGCTTGAGATTCCATTTTCGAGGAGCCTTCTTCAGTCCCTCAAACAAACTATTCTTGAACCTGAACTTTTGTATATTTCCAGACACAAGTATTCAAGTCTACAGGGGGAAGGTTCTGCAGGTTTGATCCTCATAAGTCTATCAGACGAGTCCTTGGCTTACAAGTTCTGAGAACCTCTCCCTGACTGAAGAGATAGGTTGCTAACCACTGTCCGGTAAGTTAAATTTCAAGCGAAATCAGATCGTTCTAGCTAAATTTCCTTATAGAGATCAGCTATTCATTTGTGTATCAAAGTCAAAAAGTTCGATTCGACTAGTTTAGGATGCTTTGCTAATTTGCTATTAAATGAACTCTTCTGTACTTCAGAGTATAGCGTAACTTTGAACGAAATTCCTACCACAAAAAGGCTATAGCCCTTAGAACAAATACCATATGTTTTGGTTTTGAGTATGACAAATAAACTCTTCCGCATTTCACGTGTTTTCCAGACTCAAGAAAAGCCCATCCGGAACTGTGCTGCGGTCGTGGACGGTGGCAGAAGATTGAATGGAGGAGCTACATCCAAATTTATACTGCCTGGAGGGACCTTGAGCCCGACAAGTTGGGCAATATCCATCCAGGTACCTTGATTTGATTTCATTCTACGATAGGTAAATCCCTTAGAGAAACTTTTTTTTCTACGTTCGCGGGAACGTAATGACAGGATCTTTCACCCAACCAAAGATATAATAGTAAAAAGGGAGTGGGGTGGAAAGTAAGAATAATCAAATAGAAAGTAGCTAAAAAAAATAACAAGCAAATATGAATATACTTATCATTGCCCCCTAGTATGTCCCCATAAGCCTCATAGATATGTCCCCCAATATCTCATAGCATGTTCCCCATATCTCCATATATGTCCCCAACACATAACTCATTTCTCTATCCTAATTATATAGTATGCTCCCCATATCTCAAATATGTCCGGACTTCCCATTTCAGGTGTATCGTTAGTCTCAGTGAACGGTCAAGATCTAACTCAGTGTCAAAATACAAAGAAAGCGCCTACTCGATTATACAGAGAGGAGGATCAGTACTGGATCTGGTGTTATCTCACCCCCCCACCTGGCATGGAAAGTCCCTCGCTCTACCACCACGCAGACCACGCTCTGTGTGTAAAAGTAACCAGGATTTACTTGATTTTAATGAAGAAAAGAATACCTTGGTTTATACTGCCAAGAATGAGGACATGGAATAGTCCATTTACCTACCCCAGCAGCCTAAATAAGGTCCTTGTGTTATTTGGGAACAGAGTCTTCTTCTTCCTCGCCTTTTCCCGTGTTCAGGACGGGGTCGGCGTTTTGTCGTCAGCCTCTTAATCAGCCCAGATAGGGGTGATTGCTTTGGGCTGACATTTCGGTTATTGGCTACAAAAAATTTTACTGAATTAAACACACGAGGTGAAGCAATTCTTGTATTTGTAAAAAAAGGGCAAAAAAATGGCATTTTTATACTACCATTAAATATAATTGATATGATTTTCTAACACTTATTTTACTATGATTTTTCAGGCGCGGATTACTTCCAGTCGCACCTGGAACAGGCTTACCTTCGCTCTATACGTTACGAGACCGCCCCTGATGAAGATCATATGGAAAGTGGCGAGCTTCCTTCTCTCTCTTCCCCGCAGTCAGGTATGGGAAGCACCGGTAGGTCTTTGTCTAATGGAGAGTTAACCTCGCTGCCCCCTCTTCAGGGTAAGGATATGAACGAAGTGTTCCATGCCACTCAGAGTTTCATTATCTGAGGACGGAAAAGGTACGATATTTCCTGGAAGCCTGTGGGATATGCCGAATTTTCGTTGACCAAAGCTGAACCCAAAGCATTACTGAAGATAGAGAAACTGTTTGATTTCAGTATTATAGAGGTATACTTTACCTCGTGAGATGCTGATGCCTTAATATGCCCCAATTACATTGTAATTGCTATAAACATGTATCTCCACAGCGGAAGATAAATTTCCATTGTATTATAATTGCCAAGATAATTTGATTATTAATTAAAACGGATGCCAATTTTACCTTTTAGATTGGTATACCTACACACTTATACAGAGTAGAGGCTGCATTTTCAGCTAGGCTGAATTTGTAGCTTTGCTTCTGGATCCCATAACTATTTCATATTGAAAAGGATTTATATTTCCAATCAACAAATGAATCAGACGACACATAGACACACGACAATAAGTTTAAGTAGAAATTACTAAACGAATCCATGTAGTTATTTCCCTGTACATTTTGTAGTTTAAAATATTTTATTCTTCCTATGTAAATAGCGTCCCTTTCCTTGAGAATTATATTTCAGAGTTATAAAAAACAATAGTTAGTCGTATAAATTTTAAGTAGATGAAAGATAGGACTTGTCCGATATTTAATGGATCTGACATTATCGATATATTCCTTCCCTTAATATTACCGAGATATCTATTTGATATTGTTTTAGCAAATACCTAGATATTCCGAATTTGCTTTAAAATAACATTTTCAATGAATCCCTTTTTTAAGGTTCTCGATTCTTTATTTAATAATATAATGTTGAAAAACGAGTAGTTTTCTAGTGACCCTACAACACAATCCCGTCCCAAAGTTGTGACTTTGCCGAGAAGAAGAAATTAATTTATTTATCAAATCCATGCTATCCTTCTATGAAGGGCAGCTTAACGTCAGCATAGCTCATTCCTAAAGGAAATTTAGCTAAAATTCGAAGTGTAAACGGATCCCAATACAAGTATAAGCATCATAATGCATATGATTCATTTCCACACGGATTACATATTCGGTGATCTACTTAATGGCTATATTTATTGCATTAAAATTATGCAAGAATTCTATTCTGTGGTTCATTCGTTTGAGTTGGAAATTTTACTGCCGTTATCTTTTCATATAATCTTTTGAAACTCTTTGTGAAGATAAATATCATACAGGCATCAAAAACTGGAAGACTAATGAACATTGAAGTCTGAATTTTCCTCTTCCTGGTGTGTCTGATCTCTTTGTTCCTACCTCTTTTCTTATTTCAATTGAGGTTGATTAGGACCAGACAGCTGACGGCTCCCTATAAATCAAGATCTTGAAATATTTTCCCTTTCTTGCTCTCTTTCGGCCGATGAAAGACTGAAAAGAGAGGGATATCTAAAATCGAACGCTTTGTTTAGGTTATAACTAGTTTTTGACAAATTTCCTCATTTTTACTTTGTATTTTACGAAAATATGTCGAAAGTATTCATTATAAACATGGGTATACCCCGTTAATTTGTTAAAACAAAACAAAACAATTATATGGATCATGAAAAAACTGCCAAATCTATGCAAATGTCTGTATTCGGAAGTCTAGTTTTAAAAGACGCACCCTCAAATAAGAGTACCTTCTTTACATTCCATAGACACAGACCAGACAGATCAAAAAATGAATAATCGATTTTGAAATGCTCAGCAAATTGGGTACATATCAAATCGATGGTAAAAAAAAAAAAATGAATACCCAAGGTTATTGGCTAAAAATATGGCTGTTGCGGGGCCCACTCAGCCTCGTGAGGAAAATGAGAAGCTGTCACATGAGGGTTATAAAATACTGTGATGAACAAAAGCTTAAAGTGCGAACCTTGATGCACCAGTATGAAGGTATCGTGCTACTTGCACGTAAGTTACTTGAGAGGTAGGGATGAGGCTCTTCTCAGGAAATACAAATTCATTTAGCCAAGTATCTACACAGTACACATTTAAATATTGGCTGTTGCGGGGCCCACTCAGCCTCGTGAGGAAAATGAGAAGCTGTCACATGAGGGTTATAAAATACTGTGATGAACAAAAGCTTAGTGCGAAGCTTGATGCACTCAGCCTCGTGAGGAAAATGAGTAGCTGTCGCATGAGGGTTATAAAATACTGTGATGAACAAAAGCTTAAAGTGCGAAGCTTGATGCATCAGTATGAAGGTATCGTGCTACTTGCACGTAAGCTACTTGAGGGGTAGGGATGAGGCTCTTCTCAGGAAATACAAATTCATTTAACCTAGTATCTACACAGTACACATTTAAATATTGGGAAAAATATTCACGAGCCGCGCATGCACGTAAGTTACTTGAGGGGTAGGGATGAGGCTCTTCTCAGGAAATACAAATTCACTTAGCCAAGTATCTACACAGTACACATTTAAATATTGGATATCATGTTAGATAAAAAGAATAGAACACAAAGCTGCAGACTCGAAAAATTAATATACGTTTATCTGAAGTAGAAATATACATGAGAAAACAAATTTACAAGTAAATATAGCAAATATCAATACTAATGCATACCTGGACAAAAAAACATAAGAATTCTAACTCGGGAAAAAAATTCAGACTAATCGATGCTAAGACAAGAGAAGATAGCCGCGCATCGCTTTCGATTTTCAAAAACCTGCGTGTTTGGAGCACACGCCGCCCGCTCTCAATTTTCACGAGAGATCTGTGACCAGCATGGACTGAGTACTAGGATTGAGGATAGTGATAGTCAGTACCTCTTGTATGCCCGGGCACCCTACATCTCCAGCTCAACTCTGTCTGCCTGCCTGGACCAAACCAAACTATCGTATTTTTTTACGCGAGCACCTCTCTGTCAAGATCTTGTGTTTAGAGCAAGTTCTTTCAGCCGGACTTATCTGCTGGTCTGCTTCTGTATTTTTCACTTTTCAAGTGACTCGCCATATCGTATTTTTTTACGCGAGCACCTCTCTGTCAAGATCTTGTGTTTAGAGCAAGTTCTTTCAGCCGGACTTATCTGCTGGTCTGCTTTTGTATTTTTCACTTTTCAAGTGACTCGCCCAATTTGACGTTTTATTTTTCTATCCTCATTTTATTTTTAGTGTCCGTGCCTCCTCATGTTGTGTGTCAATTTTATCAATTCCATGACTTTAATCCATTTCGTTAACTGTTCGAGAACATTGATCGTGTGTTGATTTTAAAATAGAAAAGACACCAATCCAGAGTTGTCAGTTTTTTCCTTCTTCTAAACGACTAGATTAGCACAGTGCCCCAACTTTTACCGCGTGATTTTTCCTGACAAGGGGGCTTGCCATGTTCATTTTAAAAAACTTGGACATTGGTAGTTTGTTTTCCTTTAAAGACAAAACAGCAAAGTTTGAGCCCCATGAGAAGCTAATGGATTTGGAAACCGTCAGAGTTGATCGATCTATACCCAGGTAAGAACTTTAGCATTTCAGTGCTTAGTGTAAGTTAGTCAGAACTTGTTCATAATTCTGGAATGTCCATCTACCTACCTAGTGTAGACAGATGACAAAGTCCACAATTAGGTAATCAACAACAATCCACAGGTGATGAAATTATCTGATTACAAAATTACCTATCTATAGGTACTTATCAACATAATTACCCATAATTCTGGAATGTCCATCTACCTACCTAGTGTAGACAGATGACAAAGTAAGCCCACAATTAGGTAATCAACAACAATCCACAGGTAATGAAATTATTTGATTACAAAATTACCTATCTATGGGTACTTATCAACATGATTATTATAATTTCATACTATCAGAGGAGTACCTACATAATTATATCATAATTACCCAATTTACTAGCAGAGTACTTACCTAGTTCTTGCCTAAGGGTCTGGAAGAAGGTGACACCATAAGAAATGAACCACCAGATCTTTGGTGGATTACCCACCTTTGTCCTATTTACAGTTAGTCCGAAGATCTAGAAAACATTTATAAGATGACTGTCCAAGGACGATTCTTACGTTGATGGCTGTTCGGGGTCCACTAAGACCTATTAGGTAATATTGAGCTTTACCAACTCCCCATAATTTTCCCTCAAGGGAAACGATAACCTATTTTAAGCCTCTGTGTGTGTAGATCCAACTGGTTTTCGGTATGGCTATTGGGCATTTTATCAGGAAGTTAGGAAACATTACAAAGACAATCGAAGAACTAATTGAAATTCTTGGCATACTACCAGGGACTTCTGAGTACCGTAAAATCATACAAGAAGAGCCGCTATTACCACTTGAGCCCCAAGATAGAGGCTTTTTGAAAGATCTCTGACAAACAATGTAAAGAGGTCTTGGAGAGCTCTCTAAAGAAAGCTTTATCTCCGACAAAACCGCAAAGTTTGAGCCCCATGAGAAGCTAATGGATTTGGAAACCGTCAGAGTTGATCGATCTATACCGAGGTAAGAACTTTTAAATTTCGAGATCAGAGCTCATTTGTGAGAGAAAATGTGAAAAAAATCCCCCAAAAACCAGTTTTTTTGGTTTTTTGGCTTTATGGTTCTCTGGACAG
>NW_007381627.1:0-1525 GCF_000475195.1 Diaphorina citri | reverse complement strand
TTTATTTTTAGTGTCCGTACCTCCTCATGTTGTGTGTCAATTTTATCAATTCCATGACTTTAATCCATTTCGTTAACTATTCGAGAACATTGATCGTGTGTTGATTTTAAAATAGAAAAGACACCAATCCAGTGTTGTCGGTTTTTTCCTTCTTCTAAACGACTAGATTAGCACAGTGCCCCAACTTTTACCGAGTGATTTTTCCTGACAAGGGGGCTTGCCATGTTCATTTTAAAAAACTTGGATATTGGTAGTTTGTTTTCCTTTAAAGACAAAACCGCAAAGTTTGAGCCCCATGAGAAGCTAATGGATTTGGAAACCGTCAGAGTTGATCGATCTATACCGAGGTAAGAACTTTAGCATTTCAGTGCTTAGTGTAAGTCAGACCGACCGACAGACAGACCGACAGACCGACCGACAGACGACACCGAAGCGAATACAATAGTCCGTCCACTATACCTTTTATTATTACTATTGTAATAAAATAAAGGAAGGACGGACTAAAAAGTTGTCTGGGCAAACCCTTGACAGAATGTTATGCTTCATTATACACTATACAGACATACCTACTTGCTATTATTAGAATATTCTGAATCCTACTCATAACAGTCTTGGCTTTTTGGAGCTAATCCTCGAATGCACATTGATTAAAATAATACATAATTCTGGAATGTCCATCTACCTACCTAGTGTAGACAGATGACAAAGTAAGCCCACAATTAGGTAATCAACAACAATCCACAGGTGATGAAATTATTTGATTACAAAATTACCTATCTATAGGTGCTTATCAACATAATTATTATAATTTCATACTATCAGAGGAGTACCTACATAATTATATCATAAATATCATAATTACCCAATTTACCAGCAGAGTACTTACCTAGTTCTTGCCTAAGGGTCTGGAAGAAGGTGACACCCGAAGAAATGAACCACCAGGTCTTTGGTGGATTACCCACCTTTGTCCTATTTACAGTTAGTCCTAAGATCTAGAAAACATTTATAAGATGACTGTCCAAGGACGATTCTTACGTTGATGGCTGTTCGGGGTCCACGGTAATATTGAGCTTTACCACCAACTCCCCATAATTTTCCCTCAAGGGAAACGATAACCTATTTTAAGCCTCTGTGTGTGTAGATCCAACTGGTTTTTCGGTATGGCTATTGGGCATTTTATCAGGAAGTTAGGAAACATTACAAAGACAATCGAAGAACTAATTGAAATTCTTGGCATACTACCAGGGACTTCTGAGTACCGTAAAATCATACAAGAAGAGCCGCTATTACCACTTGAGCACCAAGATAGAGGCTTTTTGAAAGAGCTCTGACAAACAATGTGAAGAGGTCTTGAAGAGCTCTCTAAAGAAACCTTTATCTCTTCTCAAGTTATAATACGGTCCCAATTTGTATGCCTTTACGGTAGTTCTAGTATCCATTAGGATAAGTAAAAAGTTTTTTTCTTTATCAAAATGACTATATGCTAGAAATTATTTGAATAAAAGCATTTAAACCATTCTGAGAG
>NW_007381626.1:16732-20448 GCF_000475195.1 Diaphorina citri | reverse complement strand
GTACAATTTTAACAAACAAGCTTCCCTCTCTTCATCCCCTCCGCTAAAAATCAAAGTCGAGCCCAACTCCCCGAAAGCCAAATTTAACAAAACCATTCACGGGAAATGCACTAAAAACGAACCCACAATAACGGCCATCCCTAACAAATTAAAATTCAATAGGAAAGACAGAATTAAAACCGAGTTCAAACCGAAAAGTGAAATGGATTTCCAACAAATGAGCGAAACCATTCAAACTATCGACGTTAACGGAGCAAACGCCTTGTCCAAGTCTATCGAAATGGACACTTCTAAAACCACCGCGATCGACGATAGTTACAAAATGAGCGCCAACTTTGTCAACAGTGAAATCATCTCCAGGTTAAACTCGAAGGAACCCATGTGTCCTTTGCAGCACGAGATCATTAAACAGCTCCCTTCTCAGGAGCCCGAAGGCGAAGAGTTCTGCAAGTGTGACAACCCGTGGTCATCCTCTTCCTCTTCCTCTGGGTGTTCGTCAGACGAGGAACCTCAACTTGGTGTTAACGCTAACCCTTCGGTTCCTTCACAGGGCTTCTTCCGGAGATCTATTCAGCAGAAGATCCAATACAGGCCGTGTACAAAGAATCAGCAATGCTCCATACTCCGAATCAACAGGAACCGGTGCCAATACTGTCGACTCAAGAAGTGTATCGCCGTCGGAATGAGCCGAGATGGTGAGTCATCAACTTTTTGCTATTTTTTATTCTTCCATTTTTGAAATGAGAAATCTGACCTTATCTAAAATATTGGAATTGTTGAACCTTTGAACTTCTGGGGTTGGACCATATTGGGGGGTTTTGTCAATTCTTTCATCCGAAAACTTCCCACTGCCAAATTATCTTTTGTTGTTTTTTAGGGGGGATATCTCAACTGACTTTCAAAGGTCAGATCTTGGGTGTACTTCTAGTGAAAACGTCCCTTTCAAATTAATTATGGGGGAAATTGATTAGGCAAATAATTAGATAGTTCAGAAAATTAGGACGTCTTTTCCCAGTATGTATCTTGATATTCTTGATACATATTTAAATATTTCTTCCAAGTTCTTTCTTTTGCATGTCCTACTCTCAACTATTTCACCAATTTCTTCCATTTTGCCTTGCTATCTTGTATTTTATCACTGTCTTTATTGTCTTTGAGAAATTTGACCTTATCTACAATGAGAATTGTCGAACCTTTTAACTCCTTCAAAAAGAGCTACTCGTATTTCAAAATCCAACTCGTTTCCCAATTCATTGCCATTACCCACGCATTCAACAGTTGCGCCCTAGCTAATAAACTTCGATGGTGACATAGTAGAACAATTTACTAGCAAGGAAAAAAAAGTACTAAACAAGACGTTGAACTTCAGACCGAGTAATGATAGCAATTGCATAAAACGGGTTTCGTAACAGTTCCAGTACGATCTAGGCTAAATGTAGCCAAGGCTTCAGGACCGATGTTGTGTTGGATAGAACATTGTTGGGTGTAGGCACCAAGTTTAGAAGACAACTTGATATGCAGTGTTAACACATGATAAGTCGAAATGATAACGAATTAAAAGACTGATGAGGTTGCTCGTGCTGTGATTTTTTCTGGGTTTTTTATGATTGGGGACTGGAGTTTCAACACTAAAATACAAACCATTAGATACAGGTAATTGGGGGGCTTAACATATAAATCGTGTGGTTATTGTCTCGCATTATACAACTTTTTTTTTTACTTATCGAGGTGAGGGATGTTCCCTCAAGTCGATTTTTTACACCGCTGCGATCATTTCATGGCAAGTGGCGTTACGAATCCGCCGAACAATTGGCTAAGGATTGGTTTGGCGAACATTGTGGAGACCAAGTTGGGGTTTCAGTTGAGAGATGGAGTAAAGAAAGGGAAGTGAAAGTGAAAAGCATTTAAGCAAACCACGACATTGATTGAACCGGATGAAGGCACAAGACGCGGGCGGAGAACCTCAGTGTTACTTAAAGATAACGCTGACGTCACTTGAGCAGCGTTCCACGGGTGTCAAACTACGGTGAGCAAGCAACTACTATGGGTCATGTAATGAATGCTATGATTATGTATGATCTGGTTTCAAGGTTGCAGGATATCTTCAATTCCACAACCAACAAGGACTCACTAACCTCGACTTACATAGTTTTACCCTGAAATAGTACGAAATTAGATCGTAGTTCAAACGACCACCTGTAGTTAGCTCCCTAACCCATTACCATTCTCTTGACTAAGGATCTTTGGGAGTTTATACACAGTAGACCATAGTGAACAATAGCCGTGCTTAAAAAGTAGTCGAATAAAAAGGTGTAATTTGTTTACTTGTTATTGGTATGCTTAGACGAGCATAATGACAACATTTAAGACCGCGGGCCGTAGAACCTAGCTACGGAGTGAAAGCAAGGGTTTACACGGCGTAAAAGCTCTAGGTGACCATTTAGTTAATAAAGACGAGGGTTACCTCAGGTAAATCGCGTTACTCGTCCCGACTTCCAAATAATGAAAGCTATTTTTAACTTCCTGACGGTAACAGAGTAATTTTATTCCGATATTAACTTTACATAGAGTTTGTGTATGTGGTCTCGTTGTGTGAAGATTTGTATAAGTATATTTATAAATGTTGTCACCTTCGTAATAAACTTCGTTTATTTTTGGTATTTTTTTTGATAACTTATGAGCCGTTCTCTCTACCGTTACCTATAAAAAAACTAAGGTTCCTACAACGACCAGCTTCAAAGTCAAATAAAACAACGAAAACGGAACCGAAGTTATAAAAAAAAAAGTAACCGTCTTGCCTAACGAAGTAGCAAGAGAAAAAAGAGCAAAACTTTAAACGAGACCTAACAAATTTCTAGACACTCAGATAACTTGGACTAAAAGTCATATACAAATCACTTATTTACAACATAGTTCAGCCAGTAGGCGGTTAGGGAAAAACAGTCGAGAGACTGCTTTGGACTTAACCACCTCTGCGGTGAAAAGGTCGTAACTTTAGTCTTTATCACCTCTACAGTTTTCGGGGAAAGAACCGGATAGAACTTAGTAATAATCACCTCTACGGTTTACGAGTAAAAAAGTTCGAACTATTCCTCTTGGTTTTTCCGTCTATATAAAACGTCTTGAAGTTTCTTAATATTATCGGTCGGATCAATCGAATCAACCATCACGCAGACGGAACATTCGCGATCCGGCGCCCAAGCTAAGGGCGGGCCCCGCCTAAAATAGGACTACCCTATTACAAGCAAAAGCCTTGCCGACCGAAAGAGGATAGGACAGAAGGAAGAGAGAACCTAAAGTCCTGCTATTCTGGAACCGTCAATGTCAAGGAAGATAGTTTGGAGTTTTTTTTTTTTTTTTTTTTTTTTGGATATTAAAAAAAAATTATTTTAATTAAAACAAAACCCCCTTTTTTGGGGTTTTCCAAATGCATATCTAATAGAACTCGTAATCTAACTGTTTGACGCCTAGGTATCTCAAGGCATTGTGTTCTCGTTCGCGTTTGAGGGAGGTAAGGAAGTCCCGAATTGTCCCCTTCTCGCTTTAAAGAAAAGGGGAAAAAAAATTTTCAGAAAAGGTATAGTTTTGAGTTCAGTTAAAAAAGAGAATTTTTATAGTTTTCATAAAAGGAAAACTTTATCAGAAAGAGAGAGTTTTATCAGTATATAAAAATTATGGGATGAAGAGATAAGAGTGTAAGGGGATAGAGTTTGACT
>NW_007381626.1:7169-12646 GCF_000475195.1 Diaphorina citri | reverse complement strand
GTAAACCTTTTGGGGTTTTTTCCCCCAAAACAAAATTAATTTTATTAAAAAAAAATTATAGGTTTTTTTTTTTTTTTTTTTTTTTTGAGGTTTGATAGAAGGAACTGTAACTGCCAAGGTCTTATCGTCCTGAAATCCAAGAGAGAAGGAAGACAGGATAGGAGAAAGCCAGCCGTTCCGAAAACGAACATTATCCCATCAGGATAAAATCCGCCCCGGGCGGGAATCGAACCCGCGGCCTAGCGCTTACAAGGCAGACGCACTACCAACTAAGCTAACTAGGCTGGCTATTATAATTCTTTGAAGTTCTGCAAAATATATCTGCCTTTTTGGTTCTCCTTATCAAGCTTGAAAAAATGAGCATTTGGCATCTCCACTAATAATGATTCAAGATAGGCCAAGAAAGGGGCTTTTGACATCTCCACTATTTCTGATTTCAATGCTGGAAAAGTGGCGTCTCCACCAATTCAGGTTTCGTCAGAGAGCTGACAAAAAGGGATTGGCGGATGACCGACTTGATACAACATTTATTCACTAAACATATACTGAAAATCAGGTTCAATAGACTCACAGATCTTTAAACAATCCAGAGCAAATTTCAAAACGAGAAAAAAGAGAACGATGAAGCAATCCGTTCTGCCAATGAAAAAAAAAATATTGAAGCCAAGGCAAAAGCAACAAAATAAACTGAAACTTCGACCAGCAACATCCTTGGAATCAAAAAAATATCCATTGCCATCTCTCTTGCCGAGTATTCAATAGTTTTTTTTATGGTTTTTATTTGCTTCAAATAATGCTTCCACTGTTGTAAATATTTATATGAATATGTTTAGAAGTGTGTTGCTCTGGTGTATGTGTTTGAGATACATTTCAATTATAGCCTTATTTTAATGAGACAATGGCAGTCCTTCAATTTTTATCGAAAGTAATAAACCTTCAGCCCTGCTCATTGCGCTAAATGGACTCCATTGGGAGCAGAAATAATTGATTTACCAGTGGATCGAAAATGGGCCACATTTGGGAACGAAATTGGGCATCGATCCCAGATGCGGGCGCCAGAATTTCAACAACATAATACGAGCAAATTTATTTATTTTTATTTTTAATGTGGAAAAATAAGTAAATGAAAAATTTGCATAACAGTGATACACAGATGACACAATATTTGAGGGCATTTCTAGAATCAGTTCTTTACCAATTACCAATCCCTCGATTGATTCCACCAGCAATGATGTAATTAAAGATACTAAAGTCCATTTTGGCATACATTCAGCTCCAATCCAACTCAGAACAACAACATCCTTACTTCTATAGGACTTGGAACTTTGTCTAGTATGTATCTAGTATCTAACTATCTACATTATCATCAACGACAGTGGCATCAAATTGGGCCACCTTGTTTGAATTTAAGAATCGCGATTCACGATTCTTTTGAAATATTCGACTCTTTGAATCGACTCAGAGAATATTTACCCATCCCTAGTTTATTTTCATCGTATCCTTGTTACAATTCAGACGTGTCCCCCCCGTCCGGAGAGGTGTTCGATTATTTTTTTCGAAATATTTATTCTGAAATTAAATAATAAAATTTAACTATTGAACTAAAAATTATATAAACCTCCGAATTAACTCAAAAAATAACTAGAATAAAGAACTAATTATTTTACAATTTTTTGCTGATAATTTATGGTGAAATATTGGACGTTTTTGTAAATTTGTGAACATTTTTTGATAACAAATTGTAATTATTTAATTTAGCGATCTTTATTAACTATAAACATTTTTGTAGAATATTTAATATTTTTGTTTTTGATTTATTTATAACATTTTATAATATCCTATTGTCAATTCCTGAATTAAATAAATAATTTGAAAACTTTTGCCTGCATTTTCAAACTGTTTTAGTCTTTTCAACCTGTTTTAATCCACATGTTAACAGTTGATAAACAATGTCTCCCACATGTAATGAACAATTGCTTGCGTACAATTTTAACAAACAAGCTTCCCTCTCTTCATCCCCTCCGCTAAAAATCAAAGTCGAGCCCAACTCCCCGAAAGCGAAATTTAACAAAACCATTCACGGGAAATGCACTAAAAACGAACCCACAATAACGGCCATCCCTAACAAATTTAAACTCAATAGGAAAGACAGAATCAAAACCGAGTTCAAAGCGAAAAGTGAAATGGATTTCCAACAAATGAGCGAAACCATTCAAACAATCGACGTTAACGGAGCAAACGCCTTGTCCAAGTCTATCGAAATGGACACTTCTAAAACCACCGCGATCGACGATAGTTACAAAATGAGCGCCAACTTTGTCAACAGTGAAATCATCTCCAGGTTAAACTCGAAGGAACCCATGTGTCCTTTGCAGCACGAGATCATTAAACAGCTCCCTTCTCAGGAGCCCGAAGGCGAAGAGTTCTGCAAGTGTGACAACCCGTGGTCATCCTCTTCCTCTTCCTCTGGGTGTTCGTCAGACGAGGAACCTCAACTTGGTGTTAACGCTAACCCTTCGGTTCCTTCACAGGGCTTCTTCCGGAGATCTATTCAGCAGAAGATCCAATACAGGCCGTGTACAAAGAATCAGCAATGCTCCATACTCCGAATCAACAGGAACCGGTGCCAATACTGCCGACTCAAGAAGTGTATCGCCGTCGGAATGAGCCGAGATGGTGAGTCATCAACTTTTTCCTATTTTTTAATTCTTCCATTTCTAAAATGAGAAATCTGACCTTATCTAAAATATTGGAATTGTTGAACCTTTGAACTTCTGGGGTTGGACCATATTGGGGGGTTTTGTCAATTCTTTCATCCGAAAACTTCCCACTGCCAAATTATCTTTTGTTGTTTTTTAGGGGGGATATCTCAACTGACTTTCAAAGGTCAGATCTTGGGTGTACTTCTAGTGAAACCTCCCTTTCAAATTAATTAATTATGGGGGAAATTGATTAGGCAAATAATTAGATAGTTCAGAAAATTAGGACGTCTTTTCCCAGTATGTATCTTGATATTCTTGATACATATTTAAATATTTCTTCCAAGTTCTTTCTTTTGCATGTCCTACTCTCAACTATTTCACCAATTTCTTCCATTTTGCCTTGCTATCTTGTATTTTATCACTGTCTTTATTGTCTTTGAGAAATTTGACCTTATCTACAATGAGAATTGTCGAACCTTTTAACTCCTTCAAAAAGAGCTACTCGTATTTCAAAATCCAACTCGTTTCCCAATTCATTGCCATTACCCACGCATTCAACAGTTGCGCCCTAGCTAATAAACTTCGATGGTGACATAGTAGAACAATTTACTAGCAAGGAAAAAAAAGTACTAAACAAGACGTTGAACTTCAGACCGAGTAATGATAGCAATTGCATAAAACGGGTTTCGTAACAGTTCCAGTACGATCTAGGCTAAATGTAGCCAAGGCTTCAGGACCGATGTTGTGTTGGATAGAACATTGTTGGGTGTAGGCACCAAGTTTAAGTTGAGATTGGGGGAATGGAGAATTAGGAGAGTAGGTATTAAAAATATGACTATTTTGAGAGAAAAGACTTTTCAAAAGGAAAATACTATTTTAAAGAAAAAATTGACTTGTGATAAATATGAAAAGACTTTAAAAAAGGGGAAAAAACTTTCGTCCCTGTTAGCCCGATATGATGGAGAGTGAGTGCCTCCGAAACATGTCGGCTTTTAACAAATTAAAACTATTATAATTCTTTTTCTTTTTTTTAAAGGTTTGACAGGAGGGAACTGTAACGCTTATGTCTTATCGTCCGAAATCGAAGAGAAAGAAGACAGCATAGAGAAGAAGCGTTTCCGAAACACGAACCATATCCCACAGGATAAAATCCGCCCGGGTGGGAATCGAACCGCGGTCTAGGTTACAAGAGCTGACCAATACCAATTAAGCTCAACTAGGCTGGCTATTATTAATTCTTTGAAGTTTCTGCAAAATATATCGTGCCTTTTTGGTTCCTTATCAAGCTTGAAAAAATGGCATTTGGCATCTCCCTAATAATGATTCAAGATAGGCCAAGAAAAGGGCTTTTGACATCTGCCACTATTCTGATTTCAATGCTGGAAAAGTGGGGCGTCTCCACCAATTCAGTTTCGTCAGAGAGCTGCAAAAAGGGATTGGCGGATGACCGACTTGATACAAACATTTATTCACTAAACATATACTGCAAAATCAGGTTCAATAGCTCACACGATCTTTAAACATCCAGAGAGCAAATTTTCAACACGAGAAAAAAGAGAACGATGAAGCAATCCGTGTCTGCAATGAAAAAGAAAAATATTGCAGGCAAAGCACTTCATCAATTCAAGCTTCGACCAGAACATCAAACAAAAAAATATCCATTGGCCATCTCTACTTCCGATATGCAATAGTTCTCTTTATGGTTCTATTTCTCAATATGCTCCCACTGTTGTACATAATTATAGAATATGTTAGGATCATGTGTTGCTCTACCAGTGATTGAAATCATCAATTTGCAGCCCATATCAATCGGTACAATTCCATCCTGTCAACCTTTATCGACAGATACCTGCACGCTGCGCAGCGAGAAATGATGCAACGATGAGCATATATTCATACATAACTTTCGATTTCCTCATCTATCAAAATGGGCCACATTTGGGAACGAAATGGGCACGATCCAAAGCGGGACGCCAAATCAACAACATAAACGAGCAAATTTATTATTCATTTAATGTTGGAAAAATAAGTAGATGAAAAATTGCATAAAGTGATACCACGATACACAATATTTGAGGCATTTCTAGAATCAGGTTCTACCAATTTACCAATCCCTCGATTGATTCCCACCATCTAAAATATATTTAATAAAGATTACTAAAGTCCATTTTGCATACCATTCAGCTCCAATCCAACTCAGAACAAAAATCCTTACTTCTATAGGAGCTTGGGAACTTTGTCTAGTATTGTAATCAGTATCTAACATCTACTATACATCACGACAGGGCATCAAATTGGCACCTTGACCGGACGGAGTTCGACGCAGTCGCAATAGAACTTCATGACTCAAGAGAGAAACACGAAGTAGCCAAGTTATTAACAGCACAAACGATATTACGATAAGTGAAAGTGAAGGAAAGAAATGAGGACGAGAGTGACTTGGAGACGTTGAACCAGGTGTACCAATGCGTTTGTAGAATCCGGTTAACCAACGGCTCCTAAGATCCGGGAACCTACTTTACTACGTTCACAATTTTTTTAGGCTATCCCCCTTTAGGGTGAGCAATTCATTTTTTCAAAATATACTCTTTATTATTGTACATATACAATTTATACTCTATACATAGGAACAATAAAAATCACAACTTTGTGTCGGTTGTATTTTGATGATGTCATGAGTGTCATTTTTAGTGTCGTGCTCGTTGGAGTAGTCAGAAAATTAAGCAATAGTAAAGCTGAATAGTACACAATTGTGACGTATAGTTCAACAGAAGA
>NW_007381626.1:0-6216 GCF_000475195.1 Diaphorina citri | reverse complement strand
GTCATAAACCTGAATAACCATAAAATCACGAAAACCACAATTGTAAATGCTCAACAACTACCAACTCTCTTCAAGGACCTACTTTCCCATGCCGGGATTCTGGGTTCCCCTTCAAGTACCGGAAATGAATTACTACCGGAAATACCTAAATTGTGCTCTGATCTCTACAGTCTTCTCTACATCCAAGTCATGGCTACCTTTAACTTACATAAACTATAACAAAGATCGTAGAGTGTAGTCCTTGTCTCTTCAGGAAAATACAGAGGGTGTAACTTCCTGTTGTAAAGCTTCACCCGTCTGTTTAAGAAGAAGGAAAATGATAAGAGTTGAGATGTAGAGATCTAACCGGTTATAAATTGCAACTGGGGTTCCGGATTAATACTGGTCGGAATTCAATTAATTAAAGTATTTAACCCTGAAAAAAACAGAGTGATTACTTTAATTGGAACGAGGAGAGATGTAGTTGTACTTGAGTTAACTCTTGTGTTTTTTCTCCAGTGCAAACTTTTTAATTTGATAAAAAAAGCAACCAAAAGTCGCTTACACTCTGAGGATTGAGAGGATTACAGTAAGAAACTGAACTTTTCTCTTAACGTCCGGGTAACTAGTCTCGTGTTAGAGTAGCAATTGTCTTAGGAACAGAATACGAGGTGAGACATATTAAACAGTCAGATTTAACTACGAAACAGGAGTCGCTGGTGTTAATATGGAAAACACAATCCCATACAATTCCAATGGGACAAGTACATGCATTTTCACGGTAATTAAGTATAACTTAAAATGTTACATTTTCCAGTACTTTTCGAAGAGCTCTACTTCTCAATCCATGCTTTTAGTTTCACACTAATGTACTTGATAAGTTATCCACTCAATTATTTTTAAATAAATATTTTCACATTTGCATGTTTGGCTCGACGTTGTTCATATTTAGAGCAAGGTTCGGAAAAAAATGCTGGGAAATTTTTGAAAGGGTTCTATCTATTTGTTCTAGTCTCTTGTATTTTTCAAACGTTTCTCGAGGTTACTTAGAGCGCCCTTTTGTCTGTTCGTTAGTTCTTGTGTTTATCCACCGTTTAGCGTTGGAACACGATTGGAACCGGTCATTATTCCTTTACTAGTTTTGCGTAAACTCTGTGCCTGGCACGCGTAACACTCTCACAAAGAAAGTTCCTTTACAAGCAAGAGTTCTAACTGCTCGTTTACAATTTACCAAACATCACCATACAGTCAAGCGTTGGTACCTCATTCAGATTTGTTTGTTACCGCAAGCGTTCTACATACATGCCTTACATAACATGATTACATCATACATGGACCCACTTAAATACACAACTATACACGTGTTAAAATATTAACACAACTGCTTTAAGCTTGGTAACATGGTACCGTTACTGCGTGTTGTTTGGCAAATCTATACAAATAATAATTAGAAGTCCGGTTTCACATGCCATAGTGTCGTGTTCAGCCTTTTAAAAGCACTGCAGTCTTTACTGTAACTTTTTGTCGGTCCCGAAGCGGACTTTTTTTTTTTTTTTTTCTTTTTTTTTTTTTCTTTTCGCGTTACTCCATTTAAAGTTTCATTCATGGAGCCTGGGGTAATCTTTTATAATAGATTGTTCTCTACACTTTCTTAAAAGGAGCATGTTTTACGGAGCCTGTAAAAGGTGAAAAGGTATATTATTATTTTTTTATTTTCCATTTTCTAAATTCGTTATTCATAATACAAATTTTTATTTACTTTTCTTGTGCACTGAATATTTTACTCTTGCACGGCCTTACTTCTCGTTGTTCACGACGGTCTTTGGAGTTCATGTTCACTATGATCGACCGCCGATAGACACTCTAAATAACACTTGCATGATAGCCGAGAAGTTCTGTATGTTTCTTGTCAAACTTGCTCCACCTCAGCAAACGGTATGAAACGGAGGCGATCCAACGAGAGAGGAGCATCCACCTACTTTATCCTCCTCTTCTCAAAAATCAGGAAATGAGCTCACAATACTTAAAGATCCCAATGTTAACTGACGAGGTCGAACGCTCTGAGTAGATCCAAGTATGTTTTTATTTCATTTTAATAAGTCATGGTCAAGATGAAGACAGTTTCATAGTCTGGTTACGAGTACCCAGATGTGTTTATTGTTTGCAAGTTTATAATAATAACAAACCTTATTGTAAATCATAACAAGCGAGTTCCTTTTTTTTAAGGTCCACAAATCTATGCTTGGTACTTGTATTGGGCGCAAGGTCGTGGACCTCAATTCTAATATTAGACACTTTGCACAAAATTTAGAGAAATCAATTAACTAGTCCGACAAGCATAATGTTGGACTTCAGTAGAAAACCTTTCAAAGAATCAGATGGATTCCTTTGCAAACAGTAGCAAACCAGACTAAATATAGAGAAAATTAGAAGATCTAGTAAAAAGAGTAGTTCTCCGGAAAAGAGTAGTACTCGTAAAAGATCTACTGAATGAAAAAGTTGATGTACGTCAGGCAACACTGTGATAAACTATCTGGTGAACTATTTCCAGTTTGACGATTGGCAACCTTGCAAATCAAGACTTGGTTCATCAGTGAAGGAGGTACTAAACATGTCTTCAATACATTGGATATATCTTCAATAGAATAAAGCACTTCAGAATATCCCTTGATTTCACTACAGGAGCATTTTAGGAAGTTTGGAAAATTTGACATCTCCACTAATTTCAACAGTGTGTACTGTGTAAGCAACCTCATAGGGAGTTCGGACATCTCCACTACCGAATTGGTGGAGATGCCAGATTTCCCATGTTAGTGTTTTTTTTTCCAGTCCCATGTTTTTTAGTGAAATTAGTTTCAATCACTTAGGGGAAATCTACAATCTAGTTTTTGGATAATCCCTTGTCTTAATCTCAATAAACGGAGATTAAATGATAGGATAGGATACTATTTTATCATTTTGTTACTACTTTATCTGTTCCTTATTCATCGTCCTTACTATTTCATCCAACATTCACGGTTCTTTCACTTCCTAATATGTATTTCAAGCGTCCAAAATTCACAATTTCATCCGTTCAACATTCACGCGTCCGTCACTGACCAGGCAACCTTCCCCACACTCACACATCGTCCGAATGGGTCAATGAATGATCTCCCCCCCCTTCCTTCGCGTCTGGACAACCTTGGTTCGAGGCCTCGCGGGGGCATCCGCAATTTCATTGCCAAGGTTACCTTCGGGAGTCGAACGCAAGACTTTGAACTTGGACTTGGGCAAGGTCGCCGGGGAGTGTGGCGATCAAGGTGACGAGGAAAAATCTGAATCGTTTTTTTGCATAAGCTCTCTCAATGCATACGCGACGACAGAGTGTGTGATTTGCTGTGTATGTTTGTCTATATCTGGTATGTCTATTATTAGTGGTGTGACTTGCTGTATTATGTTTCTCAATTTGTTTTATATGTTTGCCTGTATCACATGTACGGCTTATATTGGTGATTGTGTGATTTTATGTGTGTATGTTTCTCAATTTGCTGTTTGTTTCTCTATTTATTGTATATGATTGCCTATCTTGTACCACTTGTATTGGTAAGGTAATTGTGTGATTTTCTATGTATACCTACCAGTATAGTGTGTAGATATCTTTTAGGTCTATTGGTAATTTTATAGTGTGATTTGTTTATGTCCTATACCTATACCTATGATACTTTATATGTTTATATCTTGTTGCATATCTATTAATTGTACATTTTTGTCTGACAATATATCAGTAGTATGTCCATTAGGTATACACTTATACCTATTGGTTGTACGTTTATTTTACACTCATCTTATTCTGTGTGCATATCGTGATCTATTATTAGCCGTGAGTTACGTACCGGTCGTACTCGACCTTACAAGATATGGCTATATGGCAAGCTATGGCGCTTTGATTGCACCGTGAGCAAGATATGGCACTCTGTTTGATTGCACCATAACTTGTCGCCGATTAATTACGTATGGACTTCCGAGATTCTGCCTACCCGTGAGTCCGTAAGACGTGGGGGGATTTGATTTCCTGAAAATCTGATGTGTTCGAAGGAGTGACGCCTCCACCAATAGTGGTGGAGATGTCGGAGTTACCATTTTTTACTTTCCTTATCCTATGAGGAAATTGAAATACTTTCCTTATCCCATAATAAGGAATTTCAATTTGAAATAGGTACTTAATATATATAGTCATGTAATAGGCTGAAATTTTTTGATGGTCAGTTTTTAGTGCCTGTTATGGCACGTTTTGAGGTCCCAAGAGCCTAAATCCAAAGTTGCAGCCATTCGTCCGTCACCAATAGTGGTCAAAGGCAAAGGGTAATCCTTTATAATAAAACCATGAAAGAATTGAATGATTTTCCCAAGAATTGAATGTTTTTCCAAAAGTTCGTTTTGAACACGTTTCGTAAAGCCCGTTCGTCCCGTGACCCTTGACCCTTTTCCAGCATCTGCCCACGTGACCTTTCAACTTTTTCCACCATTCTGGATTGCTGCTAATCTTCCACACGTTTTCGTAAAGGCTGCACATTTTGTGCTGACATGTGTTTTGACCCGGCATATGCCTCTGACCTTTCCAATACGTCAAAGAATGAACCTTGGAGCCCTTGACTTTGGGAACGTCAAATTTTGCCTCCTCCTCCTCCTCCTCTTTTCCTCCTTCTCCATCTCCTCTTCCTCCTTCTCCTCCTAATCTTTCTCTTTTCTCCTCCTCCTCCTTCTTCTTCATCATCATCATCTCCTTCTCCTCCTCCTCCTCCTCCTTCCTCTTTCTCCTTCTTCTCCGTTTTGTTGTCGATAACGTGTGCTATGTAAGTAGGATGAGCATTGCAATGGCATGCAATATTAGTATTGTTATGTAAACATTTTCATTGCCAACTCCCCGGCCCGTCTGTGCCCGTGTTGCACATTGTTCACTCGGTCGGAAATTCAAGGTTTTTCCTCTCCGTGGAGTCCAAGTGTCGCTTTTGTTCTCCCTTGTGTTGTCAGTAGGGGGAGTCAATTTTTTTGACGGGGCCCTGGTGTTGATCTTTGGTTTGTTTTGGTATTCGAAAAAGCCCAGATTTGTTGTATAGAATTTATCGACATTATCTAAATGAGTACCTGTACGTGTTATGGCTATAAAGATTATGAAGTTTTAAACTGAGGACAGCGTGGCCTTAAGAACTGCAAAATAAATACCAGATAACCAAACGCTGTCATTTTGTTCTAAATATCTAAATCCTGATGAATAGTACAGAAACGAATCTAAAAGTGCCGAAAAAGCATCGAAAACTTCAGCCTAAAAGTCCGCGATAAACGGTCATCAAACAACAATAGAAACCCACTTAAAAACCATAAACTGAGGACAGCGTAGCCTTAAGAACTGCAAAATAAATACCAGATAACCAAACGCGGTCATTTTGTTCTAAATATATAAATCCTGATGAATAGTACAGAAAAGAATTTAAAAGTGCCGAAAAAGCATCGAAAACTTCAGCCTAAAAGTCCGCGATAAACGGTCATCAAACAACAATAGAAACCCACTGAAAAACCCACACAAAAAAACGAAAAAACACCGGAATATAATAAAAACGACAATTTGTTTCCGAAAAGAAGAAGCATTCAACGTACGTCTCTAAGTAGTTCGAAGTTCAAGGTCACAACGCCTTGTGAAAAGAGGCGGAGCTTATTATTGAATGAAGTCGGGCTGGAGTGGGGGGAAACTCTCATCTCTCAACGTACAGTACTATCGAGAAATGGTCGGTTTTTTTATGTGTTCGTTTTTTTTTTCAATGTTAACTCGAAACTCTCATCTCTCAACGTACAGTACTATCGAGAAATGGTCGGTTTTTTTATGTGTTCGTTTTCGTTTTTTAACCCGTGGTCATCCTCTTCCTCTTCCTCTGGGTGTTCGTCAGACGAGGAACCTCAACTTGGTGTTAACGCTAACCCTTCGGTTCCTTCACAGGGCTTCTTCCGGAGATCTATTCAGCAGAAGATCCAATACAGGCCGTGTACAAAGAATCAGCAATGCTCCATACTCCGAATCAACAGGAACCGGTGCCAATACTGTCGACTCAAGAAGTGTATCGCCGTCGGAATGAGCCGAGATGGTGAGTCATCAACTTTTTGCTATTTTTTATTCTTCCATTTTTGAAATGAGAAATCTGACCTTATCTAAAATATTGGAATTGTTGAACCTTTGAACTTCTGGGGTTGGACCATATTGGGGGG
>NW_007381625.1:5646-12073 GCF_000475195.1 Diaphorina citri | reverse complement strand
ACGATACAAAGGGAGAATCCGTCAATTTCCTACGTTACTATGAATCCCTGTCCACCTGTTTCTTTCTATCGCCGCGCCAAATTTTCCTCCAAAACAACACGAACAACAAAACAAACAACAACAGCACACTATCTCATCCCATTTTCTGTTTCCCAGGATTTGACGTTGTTTAGCTAAGGTCATCTCACGACGCAACGTGACGGAAATAAAAAGTTTTACCCTTTATTCTCCGACAAATTACCCTACTTGCCTTAGTTACTTCATCCATCCATCAAAACCAGCAACACTGGAAGAATTTTGGACGTCCATCCCATTTTCTATATTAATTTATAACATAGTATTCAGTTGGTTGGCAGTTTGCTGGTAGTCTCTTGAGGTCATCTTGAACAGATGATGTAGTTCTTCTCTTTTGAGGGGTAAATTTTTGGTCTAAACTTTACCTGATGAAGTATGAGCTTAACTATAAATACGTGTTGTCGGATACAAGAGATCCATGGTTAGTCCCGCGCTGCCGAGTGTTGAGATAGTAAAGTCCCAGTTATTGGTACAATAATCCGAACAATTCTATCTTGTTAAAATTGCTATAAAATTTCTTCTATTAATACAGTCCGGGTAATATAAATAAAGATAAAAAAAAGAAATCACCTAGAAATAAATATTTGTCACACCTCTGGTCTAGATTGGTATCAATTCCGATCTGATTGGGATCTTTGAACGACAGGTGCACTAAAGTGAAATGTTGATTTTGTCCCCTCTTAGACACTTGAGAACTTGGGTATCATAATTTTATTGTTAATGCATGGAATGTGAGGAAATTGAATAAACTAAAGGTGCCAATTTAATGACGATGGTGTCTTTAGTTACTCAAGTTTTATGTTGGTATGTTATAATGCATGGAATGTGAGGAAATTGAATAAACTAAAGGTGCCAATTTAATGACGATGGTGTCTTTAGTTACTCAAGTTTTATGTTGGTCGAGTATTGTTGATACCTGGTAATCTAATAGAGAAGATTGCTATTTGAGCTATGATGAAGTTATGACTTCAAAGATTTTTTTTTTTTTTTCGAATTTCTATCGTCACCTGTAGCCTGTAGCCTGCTCTAGATACTGACCAGTTTCAGCTCGACCTTGAAATTTTACTAAATAATTTAATTTTTATTTATATTTATATCAAAACATTGAAAATTTAATATTATTCTCTTTAATAATTGGATATTTTCAGCCAAATACAACTACTTTTCACCTGTGGCTCATCTTCTACGATTTTGTCGTGATCTTTGCCGTCTGTGATCGTCTGCTCTCGATATATTTAAGTTTCACTTTCTCCTAAAACCTTAAATAACTTCTTTGGACACCCTCGTTGTGTGACCTAAACAAACAAGTGAATCCAGATAGGGATCTTCAGGTGACAGAGGTACTCAAGCTCAGCAAATTCATCTCAAAACCACCAACAGCTTTAAAATCAATCAAGAGGAGGTATCAACGATGTGTGGCCATGTTGTGAAGAGTGGCATCCTCGTAAAATTAAAACAATAAATCATAGCCGAGCATTTCGCAACGAAAAAAAAAAAACAATAAAAATAAATCAAATTATAGCAGCCAGTGTATAGTTTTCTCCTTAACTCAATAAATACTATGATGAGAATTATTTACAGTAAATAAAATAAAAAAGTTCGGGGGAAAAAATAACGGAAAAATACTTGGAGGAAAAACTAATAAAAAAAGAAGTGGAATGAGGGAGGAAAATAAAAATGATAAACTGGTTGTAGACGACGAAATATAATCAAATAAATTGTTAAAAACATATTATGTGGACGAAAATGAGTGTCTGGGAGAGAGGAAGAAATAAATCTTAGCGAGGGAGATGAAGATAATGGGACAACAAATGACCCTGGCCATGGCAAATCTAAACATATTATGTGGACGAAAATGAGTGTCTGGGAGAGAGGAAGAGATAAATCTTAGCGAGGGAGATGAAAACATATTATGTGGACGAAAATGAGTGTCTGGGAGAGAGGAAGAGATAAATCTTAGCGAGGGAGATGAAGATAATGGGAGAACAAATGTCCCTGGCCATGGCAAATCTGGGGAGATGAAGATAATGGGAGAACAAATGACCCTGGCCATGGCAAATCTGAAACTGAGATTGTGCTAATCGTGAAAGGCCAAAAGGAATGTATTCGATGAACTGAGGAAATCTATAAGAATTCGGCGTTCGGCGGCGCCATTCGGCGAAAGCTAAAGCCGCTACAACAACAACATAAAAATTTTCAAAATAGAAAAGAAAGCACGTACCTAATATCTAGTACCTATCTGTAATCCATGTTTTGGAAAGGAAAGTATTCGATGAACTGAGGAAATCTATAAGAATTCGGCGTTCGGCGGCGCCATTTGGCGAAAGCTAAAGCCGCTACAACAACATAAGAATTTTCAAAATAGAAAAGAAAGTACGTACCTAATATCTAGTACCTATCTGTAATCCATATTTTGGATCTGTGGAAATGTGGGCATCTATACTCTATTTGGTTAGCTACAACAACAACAACATAAAAATTTTCAAAATAGAAAAGAAAGTACGTACCAAATATCTAGTACCTATCATTGTAATCCATGTTTTGGATCTGTGGAAATGTGGGCATCTATACTCTGTTAATCTATTTGGTTGTATCCTGAAGACCCAAGACTACTTAACCAATTGTTTTCAATCACCAGATCTAATTGGTTAAGTAGTCTTGGGTCTTCAGGATACAACCAAATAGAGTATAGATGCCCACATTTCCACAGATTACAGATAGGTACTAGATATTAGGTACGTACTTTCTTTTCTATTTTGAAAATTATGTTCTTGTTGTTGTAGCGGCTTTAGCTTTCGCCGAATGGCGCCGCCGAACGCCGAATTCTTATAGATTTTCTCAGTTCATCGAATACTTGACTTTGAAACTTCAAAAAGCTTCCGTGGAGCCGATAACGCAATCTCTGGAGAAAACTGCATCGGCGAAATAAATTGCACAATATATGTATCACTGCAGCTTAAGCCTTGATCGTAAAAAAAGAGTAGCTCAGAGATAATTATAAGAGGGAAAATTAACCAATTAGATCTGGTGATTGAAAAGGATTAGGAAATTCGTCAAGTGTATTGATCCCTTTATTAAAGAGTGTTAGGGATGAAATCGCCATGATCAGTCAGATTGACCATTGCCATCCCTGCAACTACGATTGCCAACTAAAATAATTATACTTGTCAAACAAAAACTAGAATCCGAACTTGTCATAACAAGCACTCGAGAAACTTTCCCATCGGGACAAAAACCAGAGTCATCAAAATTTCCACCTCTCCTTCTTTGCCTTCTGTTTCCTCTTCTTCCCTTCCTTTCTGAAAAGTCATGAATATTCGAAAATTCAAATGAGGATTGCCTTGGCTATGGAATGGATGGCTTGTTTTTGTTGTAGCAATAAATTGAAAGTTGTTCCCGGGCTACGGGCTAGGGTATTATGAATTATCATAAATGAATAATTTGTGCGGTGTGTGTGTTGTTATTACATTTTATTGTAAGAAGCTTACGATATTAACATTCCATCACTATTATTTTAATTTGTGCTCGCAAACCGCACATTTGTGGTTTGGATGCTTTGTGAAACACTCCGTGGTGGTCTTATAGTGCAGTAGGAATCAGTGTTCATCTGAAGGATGAAGCAGAGGACAAACCCGTAGACTCTCGGTGAACTTCTTATTGAAACTTTTACCAAACTTTCGAGTTAGTATGGTTGGACGTATTGGAATTTCGGTTTATGACGCTGTGGTGGTCAAACCGCAAACCCCATACGTTGTCTGTCCAAGACTACATGGACAACTACATACAATTACTCATTTATACCAAAACATTATGCAATTAGGAGCCTGGATGGCTCCTAAGCATGTTCGAGTAGCTTTGAGGACCTGTAGGTCTCTATCTCTGGATTGCACTAACTATGAATATTAATGAAAACATAGGCCCATTTGTTCAAAAACTATGAAAGATTTTGTATTGCTCTTCTGCTTTTCAAACAGGATTTTTTCAGCGGCAAACTGCATTAGTTCCTATATGAGATATCTTAGCATATTCTTTAGCAATTCGCAAAACAATACCATGTAAAATGACAAACGCTTACAAATCTTTAGAAGGAATCTTAGACATAGGCAACTACCAGTTATGTGTAGTGAATCTGATTATCAGTGGAACTCATTCTAACAAACTACGACAAGTCATTCTAGCAGAAACTGTTACTTTATTGATGTGAAAGTCCCAACAAAAGTAAAAACAAATAATTAAAAAACACAAGCAGATTTACAGTTCATAAGAATCTTGTCGAAAAAACACTGTACTCTCCTGGAGATCTAAATCTCATTGGGGACTCAAGAGGCTTCATGATATAAATCCTATTCCTGCGATGTCCGGACTCAAAATTACAGTGAGAAACTGCATCACTTACCGTGAAGCTTCCGCAAGAAAATACGGCTCCAGTACTTAACAATCTCCGTTAACTCCATACACAAAAAGCCCATTCTGGGCCACTGCCCCAAAGGGATGGGGCTTATACGAATCTATCAATCTCCGTTTCGGATTCACCCACACTGAAATGGATAATTCGTGTATAACTAGGGCTGTACAGTCTATAACTCTATATTGAGGTCATTAATGGATATCATTGGAAAGTCAATAACGGCTGATGGAAGCATTAATTATTATCAGATGCTTTGCGAGCATACACTTGAGCAGTGTGCAGTCTGCATCATTCCATTCACGAATCCAAAAGCTTTGAAGCAACGATGAGCATGTAATCGTAACATGTTTACGTTTGATGCAATCGTTTCCAAACGTTTTGACAGTTGGAACGAATTGGATTTCACGCCCAAGATGTGTGCTAGAAAGAGTTGTTGTTTACCTACTTTGTAGTTGGAATTATAACAGATGATTTGTGAATGATAATTAATTATTCGGATTCATCTTAATGTGTGTAAAGAGATTCGTGAATGGGATGATGCAGACTGCACACTGCTCAAGTGTATGCTCGCGAAGCATCTGATAATAATATTAATGCTTCCATCAGCCGTTGTTGACTTTCCAATGATATCCATTAATGACCTTGAAATCCAATTCGTTCCAACTGTCAAAACGTTTGGAAACGATTGCATCAAACGTAAACATGTTACGATTACATGCTCATCGTTGCTTCAAAGCTTTTCGTTGCATGTGACGAACTGACGACTTCTTTCATTCTTTGCCAGATGCTCAATGGGATCGTCGGGAGAACAAGTTGTAATGAAATTGTAACAGTTTCTGCTAGAATGACTTGTCGTAGTTTGTTAGAATGAGTTCAACTGATAATCAGATTCACTACACATAACTGGTAGTTGCCTATGTTTAAGATTCCCTCTAACGATTTGTAAGCGTTTGTCACTTTACATGGTATTCTTTTGCGAATTGCTAAAGAATATGCTAAGATATCTCATAAGGAACTAATGCAGTTTGCCTCTGAAAAAATCCTGTTTGAAAAGCAGAAGAGCAATACAAAATCTTTCATAGTTTTTGAACAAATGGGCCTATGTTTTCATTAATATTCATAGTTAGTGCAATCCAGAGATAGAGACCTACAGTTCCTCAAAGCTACTCGAACATGCTTAGGAGCCTGGCTATTGCATAATGTTTTGGTATAAATGAGTAATTGTATGTAGTTGTCCATGTAGTCTTCGACAGACAACGTATGGGGTTTGTGGTTTGACCACCACAGCGTCATAAACCGAAATTCCAATACGTCCGACCATACTAACTCGAAAGTTTTGGTAAAAGTTTCAATAAGAAGCAAACTTCACCGAGAGTCTACGGGTTTGTCCTCTAATTCATCCTTCATATATGAACACTGATTCCTGCTGCACTGCAGACAACGTATGGGGTTTGCGGTTTGACCACCACAGCGTCATAAACCGAAATTCCAATACGTCCGACCATACCAACTCGAAAGTTCGATAAAAGTTTCAATAAGAAGCAAACTTCACCGAGAGTCTACGGGTTTGTCCTCTACTTCATCCTTCATATGAACACTGATTCCTGCTGCACTATAAGACCACCACGGAGTGTTTCACAAAGCATCCAAACCACAAATGTGCGGTTTGCGAGCACAAATTAAAATAATAGTGATTGTTCGAGGACACGGAGTGTTTCACAAAGCATCCAAACCACAAATGTGCGGTTTGCGAGCACAAATTAAAATAATAGTGATTGTTCGAGGATTTTTTTTTTATTTTCCCTCTTATAATTATCTCTGAGCTACTCTTTTTTTACGATCAAGGCTTAAGCTGCAGTGATATATTGTGCAATTTATTTCGCCGATGCAGTTTTCTCCAGAGATTGCGTTATCGGCTCCACGGAAGCTTTTTGTATTTTTTTT
>NW_007381625.1:0-5554 GCF_000475195.1 Diaphorina citri | reverse complement strand
GCTTTGCGGTTTCAACGAAGGAATATGGAACGGATGACAGTTGCAGAATGAAGGACGGGACTTCAGAAGGCCAGATAAGAATTTTATGTCTCCGAGTCACCCAGCTATTTCGCCGATGCAGTTTTCTCCAGAGATTGCGTTATCGGCTCCACGGAAGCTTTTTGAAGTTTCAAAGTCAGAGGAAAGTAGGTCGGGGAGCTTTGCGGTTTCAACGAAGGAATATGGAACGGATGACAGTTGCAGAATGAGGGACGGGACTTATAAGAATGTTATGTCTCCAAGTCACCCAGACAGCGTTCCTCGCAGATTACCTGACAAGGGAAGAATTGGCGGCAGTACACATATCATTGGCGGCATTACACAATGACACATCCGAATCTCTACCACATGAGAACATACTCGTACTTTGTCTACAGGCTCAGGGGTAACTCCAAGTTGTTTTCAATATTATGTAAGAATTTCTCACATTTATAAAACCTTTCGCATGAATGAAATAGGAACTTGTGCCCTCAGGGCGGTAAGTACAACCTCCATACATAACGTCCACTGCCAGAAGTACTATATAGTAGTAGTAAACAATCTTTACTTTAGCATTACCATTTCATGTCCTGCTACTGATGGAGATTCAATATTTCACTGAAACTGAAACCAAATCTAAAGGCATGCCTACTCAAAGGTGTGGTTTGGACGGGCAGGTTGATTTAAATATTTTTGAAATATCATTGGATTATGGAATCTTGTAAAAACAAGCAAGTAGCTAATAAAATTAACAACCAATTTAGCCTGGGGCTAAGCTAGGAGACTTTTTTTCTCATGTTCTCTTAGTAGATCTTACATACTATGAACGAATAATAATGTGTTTGTACCTACTAAGTATTTTGTACGAGTATAATACGAGAAATTGTTTTGGTATTACCTTACCTGACCGCCGGGTTCTGACAGGCCGCGCGAGCCCAGGACCTCCAGAAAACAGCATTTCCACTCCCCCTATCCTGTGCAATTTCCATCCAGTCTTGATTTCTGTGGGTGTTACTTCTTTGGTTGTACCATCTTCTTACTCCGTCAATCCATCTCTTCTTTGGTATTACTATTTCTTTAATCCAGGTTAATCCTGTCGAAATAGGACATGAGGTCCAAGAATATCAAGAGTCTAAATCTAAATCATCTCTATCATCTTTGTCATTCCATATCCAGATTTCATCCATTTTGATCTGGTAAATCTCACGGCTGATGGATTAGTGAGACGTCTGTATCAGATTTGCTCATATAGGTGGGTTTCAATGTCACACATTCTATTGACACTATATCATTGTTAAGAGTGGTATAGTTCACTATATCATGATTCAGAGTGTGATAGTTCACAATATTATGATTCAGAGTGTTATAGTTCACTATATCAGGTCTGCATCTCACTATTGATAAATTGGTCGTCTTGTTAGAAACCTTTAACGGCCGTAGCCTACTTTACATCGATAGGTGAAGTGAGTCAGTGGCGAAGGCCGGAGACCCCCAAGGATCGACCCGAGAAAAAATCATTAGGAACGTTCGAAAGGGGAGATGTAAACAAATTTAAGGAGCAGTCTGTTTGACGGACTTACAGTTCTTGGTAAGTATGTACCATAATTATCAGAATCAATACCTGTATTATTACTCCTCGTAAGCTGTACCTACCTTTGCTTTCGAGGAACAAAGCATAGGAAGGATCCCAGTCCAGCTTAAAGGCCATATGCGATCAACAGAAGCTCTTGCTGTGACAAAACTGACCATTTGTAATTAACCTCATCGGCCATTTTCACTGACGATGGCGTATGGAAGCTCTTGTTGTGACAAGACTGAAAGTAACCAAGTAACCATGTGCAAACCTCATTGGCCATTTTCACTGAGGATGACGTTTTGATTCAGAGTGCATCGCCACTACTGCTTCAATAACTAATGCAACGAATCTATTTAATGCCTTCTATGGACATGAAGGCAACACATTTACACTCGATGAGGAGTTCACAAGGTGTGATATCACTGGCGGCATTATTGGCGGCAGTACACATATCATTGGCGGCATTACACAATGACACATCCGAATCTCTACCTCATGAGAACATACTTTTGTGACCGAGACTGGCGGGCATATACAGGCTGGATTACACTAGGTCAGTAGGCAGTTCAGCTACTGACTTCGGCTGAGCACCGTTGACGTCTAGTAGCAATCCAGTCCAGTTGGACAAAATGCTCTTCTGTATAGCTGCAAACCCAATGGAAACTGACCAACTAACTGAACTGACAAGCACTCGAGAAACTTTCCCATCGGGACAAAAACCAGAGTCATCAAAATTTCCACCTCTCCTTCTTTACCTTCTGTTTCCTCTTCTTCTCTTCCTCCCCCTTCCCTTCTTGTGATATGTCTGGAAAGTTTTCGTGTTTGCAAACTTAAGAATACTCTTGTGGCTTTGTTCCAAATTTGATACGAAAAAATCATTAGGAACGTTCGAAAGGGGAGATGTAAACAAATTTAAGGGGCAGTCTGTTTGACGGACTTACAGTTCTTGGTAAGTATGTACCATAATTATTGTGGGACCGGTACTTATCAGAATCAATACCTGTATTATTACTCCTCGTAAGCTGTACCTACCTTTGCTTTCGAGGAACAAAGCATAGGAAGCATCGAAAAATACCAGTCCAGCTTAAAGGCCACATGCGATCAACAGAAGCTCTTGCTGTGACAAAACTGACCATTTATAATTAACCTCATCGGCCATTTTCACTGACGATGGCGTACGGAAGCTCTTGTTGTGACAAGACTGAAAGTGACCATGTGCAAACCTCATTGGCCATTTTCACTGAGGGAAAGTTTTCGTGTTTGCAAACTTAAGAATACTCTTGTGGCTTTGTTCCAAATTTGATACCCCCAATTTGAAATAGTGAATCTAGAAGCCTTGGCTTACGCGGCTCACCAATGTGTTTTATCCCGAGATTGAGATTTATCATGAAGCCTGGACTTACGAGGCCTACCAAGTCGGACTATCCTGGGATTGAGATTAATCAAGGATCGAGGTACCTTAATCTAATATTCTGGCTGACGATAGTCGAACTCAATCCCAGGATAATTCGAATGACAAGCCCTATCTTAGGAGGATTTCACGATTGTATTATTGGCAATGGTGTTATCATGAAGCCTGGACTTACGAGGCCTACCAAGTCGGACTATCCTGGGATCGAGATTAATCAGGGATCGAAGTATCTTAATCTGATACCCTGGCTGACGATGGTCGAACTCAATCCCAGGATAATTCGAATGACAAGCCCTATCCTAGGAGGATTTTACGATTGTATTATTGGCAATGGTGTTCTGATTTGCTCAATTTGGCAATCCGATCGTAACAACTCTACTCAGGAAAACTGAATGCTGGATAATATCTTTTTGTACTAACCTACAGTGACCTAAAGGTCTCTTAGAAAAGTCATTCAGATAGCCTTCATTTTCTCCTGACTTACTTTTAGAATGTTGGCAATCCGATCGTAACAACTCTACTCAGGAAAACTGAATGCTGGATAATATCTTTTTCTGCTAACCCACAGTGACCTAAAGGTCTTTGATGACAGTGCTGGGAGTTTTGGGCTTGGTCTGGATGGGAATTAGTCATCTTTTCTCATTGGGAATCTCATTGGTAATCAATACCTACCTAAATCCTAATGGATTGTTTTCAATTTACTTTATTAGACACATCAGATTTGGCTTGACAGAAAGTCTGGCAAATCTAGGCCTGGATGCAAAATTTGGAGTGCTTGGAATGCAGGATACTTTTCCCTATCGATTGCTTGATTTTCTTCAATATCTCATGAAAAAGGGGTTTCAAAATCAGTGTCAGTCCTCCTTTGAGAAGCTTTCTCCCTTGGCAAAAGGTCCGAGATTAGATTATGCCGTTATGACGTTGGTAATTTCATCCATACATATTTATAGCACATATTAAGAAAGAAAATGACCCTTCCAGAGCAAGTACGTATAACGTATACGTAATTGCAATATTTCTTGTATTACCTATTTCTCCTGAAGATGATGGATGTCTGATTGATAATGGAAATCGAATCATAATCGATGAAGATGGAATTCTTCTCTAACAATAAAGAAACAGATTGAAGACAATGTTTCCCAAACATTTCGGATTCATAGTTAAATTATTCAGCCCTCTGTCCACCAATGTCTCCCCCTTCAACGAAATTGTCTTTCAATATGGAAGGACAAGTTGATCTACTCTAGGAAAAAAACTCCAGGTTTCTGGGGAAAGAACCCTTCAATGAAATTGTCTTTCAATATGGAAGGACAAGTTGATCTACTCTAGGAAAAAAACTCCAGGTTTCTGGGGAAAGCGATACATGAAGTATATGCCAGTTTGTAAGTAGGAAACATTCAAACCCAAAATAACTCTTTTAAGATGGAATTCGGATAGCCTAACAAATGCAAGAACCTCTTTTCCTGTTGAACCATCGTGCTTTTCACAACATAGATAAACACTTATAGCTACTTGATGGGAAACTCGATATTTCAGACCAAGTGGACTATTCAGAACCACTTATTACAACAGACAACAGGTAGGCACATAATATACATGGGCGTAGGCGCTGTAAGTAGTTTGATAAAATTAGAGGAAACTAAAAATACCTGCGTACCTGCCTATTAAAATATGTTTAGTACTTACATTGCTCTTGCGATAGATACTTATGATCTACCTAATAGTTATAAAACGATATTTTTACATACAAGTTACCATCAGGCTGTCATTAGGACGAATAATCTCGAGCCATTACCGCTATTAGTATAATGAAATACGACCAAAACGAAGAACGCTCCTATAATTGGAGATATAAAAACAGTAAATCATAACGATATAGTATTCAAGAAAACCAAAACAATAAAAAAAAGTAATTATATACAATCAGCATGTATATGGGGAAAAACATTCCGAGTAATGATACTACGAGAGTGAGGAGAAGTCCATTTTATTAAATTTAAGACGCCACCTGAATCAAACCGGAACCTCTGGACTGTAACTCCCGGGGAACCACCTTCTTTTTTTATTACAATTTTCGATAATAATTGCTTTGGCGTAGAAAGAAATTCAGATAAAGAGTTTAAAAAACGTATTCCTATAAGTATTTATAATTGTGTACTTAGTAAGAAGTCCATTTTATTAAATTTAAGACGCCACCTGAATCAAACCGGAACCTCTGGACTGTAACTCCCGGGGAACCACCTTCTTTTTTTTTATTCCATTTTTCGATAATAATTGCTTTGGCGTATAAAGAAATTCAGATAAAGAGTTTAAAAAACATATTCCTATAAGTATTTATAATTGTGTACTTGGTGCTATGCAAAAAACATATTCCTATAAGTATTTATAATTGTGTACTTGGTGCTATGCAGGACTTAGGCGTGGTAAGTCTGCGGTATTTGAATTCCATGCCATTAATCCTATAGGATTACCATGCATGCTGTCGTATTAATCCACCCGGCTTCTGAACAGAATAGCAGCGCATAAACTCCGTGTAATGTATCAGAAGC
>NW_007381624.1:0-12380 GCF_000475195.1 Diaphorina citri | reverse complement strand
TTTATCCGAGTAGCATGTTACTGAGTTCTTCTCTGTCGATTGCGTCAACATAAATTTCCAAGGGATGATTTACGCCGGGCTAAAACAGATGTGACATTACACACCAGTAATAAATTTATTGCCAGATGTTTGTTCAATATCTACTGTCGATTGCGTCAACATAAATTTCCAAGGGATGATTTACGCCGGGCTAAAACAGATGTGACATTACACACCAGTAATAAATTTATTTGCCAGATGTTTGTTCAATATCTACAATCCGTGAATTATGAATGAATCTTTTAAAGGGGGTTCATGTCAGTATTTTATTTAACTTGAGTAAACCAACTTTAGTGGAGGTTGGTGGTTCGAATCCAAGTCATATAGCTCGGGGATTTACGTCGCTTTTAAACGAGGTCTCCCCACAACGAGGGTTTTACCCTGCATTTGGCGACAAGCTCACCTATCACCTATTCCTTGAAAACGAAGACAGACAGACAACAGGAAATAAAAACACATGGTATTTGTAATATCGTAAAATAAATCAATAAATTTGTGTATAATTCATTTTAACCGAGGTCTCCCCACAACGAGGGTTTTACCCTGCATTTGGCGACAAGCTCACCTATCACCTATTCCTTGAAAACGAAGACAGGCAACAGGAAATAAAAAACACATGATTTTTGTAATATCGTAAAATAAATCAATAAATTTGTGTATAATTCGATAAAATGTATAGCAATAAATGTTCAAAACAAAAATGTCACCGTATTTCGTCTCTGGTAAAGGACATCTTATGTCCACCAAAATGTAAATAACAAGAGAACACAAATATCGAAAACAAATAATACAAAGATATACTCGGGAGCATCAAAAACGGACCGGGACCTTTTTCACTCTTGGCCCATTTTTTCTTCAAAGGACATAAACTTATTGAGTGGGGCAAGACCCTTTTCATTGTTGGTACATATTTTCTAAAAGAACATAAAGTTATTCAGAGGGGTTCAAATAATGTAGGTCAGGTAAGGTAAGGTAAGGTGGTTCTTTTTGTAATCATTGGCATATACACTTTTTCGCCAAAACACTTTTCTAATTGGGAAACCTTGGATTCAGGCAAGTTCGACTGTATAATGACGGGGCGTGGATGCTTTGGAATTTGGGGAGGGGGGGGGGGGGGGTCGGCTGTCCCGTTTTCCATGTTCTCGAGTGTACATTATAGGTACGCATGATCATAGTAGGTTATTTATACTGGACACATCTAATCGTAGAGAGTGTGATGTGTATTCACGCTTTTCTACCACTAACACTCAGACCGTTTACTGTGGTCTATCAGACAGTCAGAACGTGGCTGCACACGTAAAAGATCGAGACCTAGGTCTGTCAGACCATCTGAGAGATCTGGGTCTGAAGATTTTTCCATCACGGTCTGACCTAAGTCTGTCAGATGGTCTGAACGTGAGGGGTTGGCCTTAGTAGAAAAGCTCTGAGACAACTCAACTGTAAAATTAGTCAGAACGTGGCTGCACACGTAAAAGATCGAGACCTAGGTCTGTCAGACCATCTGAGAGATCTGGGTCTGAAGATTTTTCCATCACATACGTTCCGACGGTCTGTCAGATGGTCTGAACGGGAGAGGTTGGCCTTAGTAGAAAAGCTCTGAGACAACTCAACTGTGGAGTCTGCCCTCAATTTAAAATATTTGAAGTAAAATTGTGTCTACAGATAATTTGGCAAAGTGAAATTTCCCAACTGTTGGCATAATGGGACTTTTTAGTCTTAGCCGGCAGTTTGAAAAAAACTTTGTAGGAATTGTGGCCACATTGAATCCACCAATCAAAATTGAGAACCTAATTCTTACCGTCCGCCCGCTATCAATATTCTTGTCAAACTGTAAAAATGTCGATTGCCAGCCAAGTTCGCTTGGAGGGTAGCGCGTCTGTCTTGTAAGCCCTAGGTCGCGGGTTCGATTCCCGACCGGGGCGGATTTTTCACAGATAAGATTCGTTCGCGGATTGGCTAGCTATCTCCTATCCTGTGTTCCTTCTCTGATCATTTTCGGGACAGGAAGACTTTGGCAGTTACAGTTCCCTCTATCAAACCTAAAAAGACAGCGTGCGGACAGTATTAGACAGATAGACACTTACTGATACACTCATTATGAGGTTTTGTGCTTTCTCACAAAGAAACCAAGTATTTGGTTAGGAGAAAAAAGTCAAAAATTGATAACATTTGTGCGTTCGACAAAAAAGGGATTTCCTATGACAACATAGAAACAAGAAACGGAATTCAACATTAGACCTACATATGTTCCTTTCGCAATTTAATTTCGTTCGGGACATGCTCACTACCATCACGTCACGTCATGGGGAGTAAGAAAGATACATCCATGAAAAAGGCCCTGCTTTATAAACCCTCCAATTATCCAAAGGTACAGCACCAAAGTGGTTCCTTCCTTTCCCATGCAGGGTTTTATCGAACCTGGGATGCACATTCTGTTCCCAAAACAACAGCCATCCCTATTCTCTTCACCACCCCTCCAAAACGTACCAATGATACACCTCTTAATGAATCGTTCTCTCATATAGTCAACTTTTTGAAACCCACCAACTTTTTCATGTCCGATCAAGCCATTAGCTGATATCTGTCGGTGATAACACGTTGAATACACCAATTCCCAATGGATCTGAACGGATAAGGTTCGTTCTCGGAACGGCTGGCATTCTCCTATCCCGTTTTTCTTCTCTTCTCGATTTCCGGACGATAGAACCTTAGCAGCTATAGTTTCCTCTAAGAAACCTCTTAAAAAAATTACCTACTATACTATGGGAGAACTTTGAACATCTTTCGGAACGGATAAGGTTCGTTCTCGGAACGGCTGGCATTCTCCTATCCCGTTTTTCTTCTCTTCTCGATTTCCGGACGATAGAACCTTAGCAGTTATAGTTTCCTCTATCAAACCTCTTAAAAAAATTACCTACTATACTATGGGAGAACTTTGAACCACATCTTTCGGACTACCTCGGTGGTGTAGTAGTCAAGGCGCTCGCCTGGTAAACAGGAGGGCGTGGGTTCAATTTTATCCTCAATATAATTTGAGAATTTGATCACAATTTTTATCCTCAATATAATTTGAGAATTTGACCACAATAATAGTAGTAGCCTACTGCTGGAGTAAAGGGACTTTTCAGTCCTATGCGCGCAGTATAAATAAGCACTATTATTATTATTATTACTACCCATGACTTAACTCCCAAATGAAGTGGCAGGACCTCTCCTCGAAATTTTTGTTAATTTGGACTCTTTATCGGTTATAATTCAATGTACACAAATACAAGAAATTACAAACAAAGGCCGAAATTATTGCCTGGAGCAATCTCTACTATTCAACCCTTAATAGTAGTAGCCTACTGCTGGAGTAAAGGGACTTTTCAGTCCTATGCGAGCAGTATAAATAAGCACCATTATTATTATTATTACCCATGACTTAACTCCCAAATGAAGTGGCAGGACCTCTCCTCGAAATTTTTAATAATTTGGACTCTTTATAGGTTATAATTCAATGTACACAAATACACGAAATTACAAACAAAGGCCGACTTATTGCCTGGGGCAATCTCTACTATTCAACCCTAGGTATATACAGTGACAGCAGTGACGGTAAAATTCGTGGCAGAAAATATACTCCCAAATTATTAAAATGTCAGGGCTTATCTCCAAAATACTTATTACAGATTCTATACAGTATACATAAGTTTCTGATGATTTTAATTTTCCCAATTAAAGAATTAAAGCCCATGTCACTCTAGCAGACTTTTGTTAGTGGTCATATTGTATCTTTTAATTGTAGTAAGGATTGAATAAAATACAGGGCTAGGATTTGGAATAGGAAGATATATGTTTTAGTGTAAGCAGAGAACTGAGAACAGACTAAAGAATGAAGGAATCGAACTGTGTAGTATTTTCCCAACTGTTGATCTGGTTGTTAAGAAACAGATTATTTACTGGGTGGTCATACTTTCAATACTGTGTGTACAAAAAGACACCACAGGTCATTAGCAATATCCTAGAAACAGATTATTTACTGGGTGGTCATACTTTCAATACTGTGTGTACAAAAAGACACCACAGGTCATTAGCAATATCCTAGTTTTTTTTTGCGCTAATGTAAAATTTATAACTTGTGACATAGGTCCTTCTTCCGGACACCTATTCAAATATGTATTGTAAAGATGTAAAGTAATGTAATATGTACTAATACCGGGGTAATCGTACGATCAGGATCGAAAGAAAAATCAGCTTTTGTACGGATCTTCCCATTTTTCACATTCGCGGGGAAAACATGGTGTACTTCAAAAGCGAATGCGGTGCGGTATCTATTTTAGGATCCCCTCTAGTCTAAATTAAATCATTTATGAAAAAGTATGAAAATATCATGCTATCCAAGAAATTGTACCGTGGCTTTTAGACCTAGGAAAGAACCTAAAATAAATGAATGGGTGTCCGGAAGAAGCGATTTTTTGGAAAGACTTTTGTTAGTGGTCATTAGCAATATCCTAGTTTTTTTTTGCGCTAATGTAAAATTTATAAAGATGTAAAGTAATGTAATATGTACTAATACCGGGGAAATTGTACGATCAGGATCGAAAAATCACCTTTTGTACCATCACCAGGCTTTAACAGCGCAGTTGAGGCAAGAGCAAGTTTCGGCCGTAGTAACATATGTAAAGAAGAAAAATTGGGGGGTTTGACGCAAAAACGACAACCAATTAAGAGTCTAAACACCTCTAAACAAATAAATAACAATTTAACAGCGCAGTTGAGGCAAGAGCAAGTTTCGGCCGTAGTAACATATGTAAAGAAGAAAAATTGGGGGGTTTGACGCAAAAACGACTTTGATGCAAAAACGCAAATCGTTTTTGCAGCTAACCCATCAATTACGTATACAACCAATTAAGAGTCTAAACAAATAAATAATATTAGGTACCGGTACCTACATAAATACATCCATAAAAAAGGCCCTGCTTTATAAACCCTCCCATTATCCAAAGGTACAGCACCAAAGTGGTTCCTTCCTTTCCCATGCAGGATTTTATCGAACCTGGGATGCACATTCTGTTCCCAAAACAACAGCCATCCCTATTCTCTTCACCACCTCTCCAAAACGTAAAAAAAAAATGACCTTTTTTAAAAAAAAAAAAAAAAAAAAAAAAAAAATGCCAGCCTAGTTAGCTTGGTTGGTAGCGCGTCTGCCTTGTAAGCGCTAGGCCGCGGGTTCCATTCCCGCCCGGGGCGGATTTTATCCTGCAGAAATAATGTTCGTTCTCGGAACGGCTGACTTTCTCCTTAGCAGTACAGTCCTTCTATCAAACCTTGAAAAAAAAAAGAAAAAAAAAATGCAATCGACAAACGAGTGCAACTTTTTTGTCGATGGTGGGATCTTTCCTTGATACTTACTATGAAAGGGTACTTAAGGGTTGGTGTTATATCTTTCTCATGGTGGATTTCACCAATGACTTAATGAGAGATTTCACTGATGAGCGAGTTTTTAATCATCCAAAAAGTAGTTTTTAATGATCCAAAAAGGAGACGTGATAGTAGTGTGTTTCGACCTTAAGACACGTAAGCTCACGTGACGTGATAGTAGTGTGTTTCGACCTTAAGACACGTAAGCTCCCGTGACGTGATAGTAGTGTGTTTAAAAAAAAAAAAAAAAAAAAATCATGTTTAGATTTTTTTTTTAATTCATTAGTGCAGTTTGTCATTGATCCATAAGATTGTTAATTATTGTACTAAATAAACAATAAATACCTAGGTCATTAAAAACTCTCCCGTTAGTGAAATATCTCATTAAGTCATTGGTGAAATCCACCATCAGTGTACTTACTATGAAAGGGTAAGTTAGTGCAGTTTGTCATTGATCCATAAGATTGTTAATTGTACTAAATAAACAATAAATAAAGAAATAGGTCATTAAAAACTCTCCCGTTAGTGAAATATCTCATTAAGTCATTGGTGAAATCCACCATCAGTGTACTTACTATGAAAGGGTAAGTTAGTGCAGTTTGTCATTGATCCATAAGATTGTTAATTGTACTAAATAAACAATAAATAAATAGGTCATTAAAAACTCTCCCGAACACTCTAAGCCTAACCGCCCCTAAAAGGTAATCCGGTTTTAAAATTCGACCCTAAGTCATTGGAGAAATCCACCATCAGTGTAAGTTAGTGCAGTTTGTCATTGATCCATAAGATTGTTAATTGTACTAAATAAACAATAAATAAATAGGTCATTAAAAACTCTCCCGTTAGTGAAATATCTCATTAAGTCATTGGTGAAATCCACCATCAGGGTACTCTGTAGGTACTTACTATGAAAGGGTAAGTTAGTGCAGTTTGTCATTGATCCATAAGATTGTTAATTGTACTAAATAAACAATAAATAAACAGGTCATTAAAAACTCTCCCGTTAGTGAAATATCTCATTAAGTCATTGGTGAAATCCACCATCAGTGTAGGTACTTACTATGAAAGGGTAAGGGTTGGTGAAGTCGTACTGGACTTTGGTACACTTGTCTTCCACCGTGGAATTAGCCCAGTAGTAACATTCCAGAGGGTAGTTGGCTTCAATGAATAGCATGCCACGAATGAGACAGTCCAGCTCATCACACTTCTCCAGTTTCATGTTGACTTCCTGGAAATGGATAAAAAATGACATCTTAACTGTCGGAACCACAATAATAAGAGTGTAAAAAAAAGAGAGAGAGAGATTGATTGAATATAACCATTTATTTATTTTTTAAAGTTTTTTTTTTATTTGTATTTATTAAAGTGGTTTTACAATAAAAACGATCTCAAGGTAACCACTAGGCGAGGTTAACGCCTTAGGCGTTCTCTACCACCTAACCCTTAGAGCTCCATTATTATGTGGTCAAATTCTCAAATAAATGAGGATAAAATTCCATACCTCGGCTGGGATCGAACCCACGCCCTCCTGATTACCAGGCGAGCGTCTTGACCACTACGCCACCGAGGCAGGTGAAGGGAGAGAAATGGTTAAAACACAGACTTCCACAACGAGAGAATCGTATTTTAAATAATAGTGCTTTAGCCAGTGGCAATATCACGTTTAAATCACAAGACGTGGTATCCAGATCGGCGACCATTTGGCAATCGAGTGCTAGATTTTCCCGGCTCCACTCAGGCTGGGTGAGGTAAATGTGAGGAGGGTAGCTTGTCACCGAATGAAGGGAGGTGTTGTCACTGAAAATCTTAATAGTTATACAGTGACGTTGAATCCGTGGGAAAATAGTGCTTATTTATACGGATTTAGCAAAAGGCTAACAAAGTTGTATTTTAATTTCGGAAATTGAGAAGAAGTTACCAAAGGACGGATTCTCTATCATTTCTTAGCCTAGCCACTCATTATCTGGTAGACCTGACAGGTACAACTCATACTGAGTGGCTGGCCTTACCTGTATTCTCATGATAACTCGAATGAAATCCACCACAGTATCATCACTAATCAGTTCAATACACAACAGTGTCAGAGTTGTATACAGCACCTAAAGCAAAAGATATAGAAGAAGAAATAAATAAAAATGTAAATGTAAATGCAGTTTCTTTGTGTTATTATATCACAACTTTGGTGCCCACTGCAGCATGGTAGGATTTTTCCATATATCTCAATAATCAAGCATCCAGCTAACAATGTTTACCTACCATGCTGGTACCGGTCGCTAGGCGCATTTATATTACATAGCTACTCATTTTCCTCACAAAGCTGAGTGGACTCCGCAACAGCCAGTCACGGAATCAATCATTTGCATAGGTTTTGTTGTGCAGGCGACTACTAAAAGTCGCTCGTCTACGGGACTACGTTTCCAATATTTATTTATTATTATTATTTTTAATTCAAGTTTCCATTTCCATTTATTAGTTATTTGGTACAAATCTCTCGATTAAATAAATATTCAACAAATGGTAGGTATACCCATCCGTAAAAGCCGGATAATATGAGACAAGCCTCACCTGTAAATGTGTATCTCTGTGTCCTGTGCTGCCGTAAGCTTTGTTTTTGGTCAGATATTTGCGGATGTTCTTGAGCGTTTCAATTTCCGAGTTGGCCTCATCCGGGGTGATGTCTTTGGGCTCGAAGTAAACTAGTTTGGACAGGGTGCCCCCGATGTCCATTCCGAACCAGGGCATAGCTGAAACACCAAAACGAGATCCAGATTAGTCGAAAATTAAACCAGAGAGAGCCGGACCGAAAACTGAAATATCAAAAGGAAATCAATACCTATCAGTCGAAAGTTAAACCAAAGCATAGGGACAAGGACTCTGATTGTTATAGTTCCCTCTGTAAATAACGTAGAAAAAAACAGCATAACTAAAAAACCAAAGCATAGGGACAAGGACTCTGATTGTTATAGTTCCCTCTGTAAATAACGTAAAAAAAACAGCATAACTAAAAACTGAAATATCAAACAAAATCCATATTAATCAAAAATGAAACCATGAATTTTTGGAAAAAAATAGGTTTGATAGAGGGACCTGTAACTGCTAAGGTGTTATCGTCGCTAAAACAAAGAGAGTAGGTCAGGATAGGAGAAAGCCAGCCGTTCCGAGAACGAAACTTATCTGTTGAGGATAAAATCCGCCTCCGGCGGGAATTGAACCCGCGAACTAGCGCTTTCACTTAGTTGTTCTGAGCTTTAGAAGACTTTTTTTTAGGGTTATCGTCGCTAAAACAAAGAGAGTAGGTCAGGATAGGAGAAAGCCAGCCGTTCCGAGAACGAAACTTATCTGTTGAGGATAAAATCTGCCTCGGGCGGGAATTGAACCCGCGAACTAGCGCTTTCACTTAGTTGTTCTGAGCTTTAGAAGACTTTTTTTTTTAGGACTGACCTAGGCCCTCTAGTCTTGATTTTAAATCATTACATAAAAGTAAAACCAAAAAATCAAATCAAGAATAATAATAATAAACTGAATATTAAATAAAAAATCTGGTGTGAACATCACACGACTTTCCTTATCCTATTGAATGATGCTTGTTTTAAATAGTACTGACCTAGGCAAAGTCCTTTTTGTGTTCAAACGGATTTGTCAATAACGGATCTGGATGTAGGTTTAAGGTAATACAGAACCTTGTCCTACATATTGTCAGACCTTTCCTTCCTTAGTCCTCTAGTTATGGTAATTCAATGTCCAATTGTATATTTCTCAAGTTCAATTTTAAAAAAATTGAATATTCAAATTTTTTTAGGCTGTCTTTATGTTATTCAATCATATCTACATCATTTGGTGGTTTACAGTCTACAGTAATCTATAGTTTACACTACGGAACTTTCACCAACCTACTTAAAAAACTAAAGCTTCCTAGTGTAAGTAATACTGAAGGTAGGATTAGATACTAACATAATAAAAAATACATATTGTCAGACCTTTCCTTCCTTAGTCCTCTAGTTATGGTAATTCAATGTCCAATGTGTATATTTCTCAAGTTCAATTTTAAAATAATTGAATATTCAAATTTTCTTAGGCTGTCTCTATGTAATTCAATCATATCTACATCAATTGGTGGTTTACAGTCTACAGGAATCTATAGTTTACACTACGGGACTTTCACCAACCTACTTAAAAAACTAAAGCTTCCTAGTGTAAGTAATACTGAAGGTAGGATTAGATACTAAGATACTACTACTAAGTATGTATGTTAGAAAGCTCAAGTTTACAAGTATGTAGGTGAAAGTTCTGTGGCATAGGCCGATGTCTTAAGACTCTAAACCCCCTGAATCAACAACAAGTCAACAACATTAGTGCAGTAAAAAAAAAAATCAACTGATTTACAATTAAGTAAAACTCAAATAATTTACTGTCAAATGTGTAAATGTGTGTCAATTAGGTATCAGTAAAGTACTTATGTTTGTCTGGTTGGGGGACTTTAAACAGGGAGTATACCAGCCTGAATTTCCCTTGCTAAAGAAATTGCAACGGTTGAGTGCGAACGGCATCCACTCGTAAAATTTGTAGCCAAAACCAAATGTCAGCCCAAAGTAATCACCCTAGTTAGGGCTAATTGAGAAGCTGAAGAAAAACGCCGACCCCGTCTGTACACGGGAAAAGACGAAGAAAAAGAAGAGTAAAGTACTTATGTATGTAGCTAAAGATAAATCAAATTTATCACGTGAACAATCGAACAATGCGACCTACTATTTTTAAACGTAGATAGTGTAGATATGTACTTAGTTTGAATGGTTTTCAATTGGACTCCATATGTACCGTTTACTGTAAAATTTGTATGTACTACATATTTACGTAAAATACAGTAAATATCGAATATTTTTACTGGGCATTTGAGGTAGTATTAAACAAAACCACAGTCAAGAAATACCTGTATTTTCTAACGAGCACAAATAGTGCTCGTTTGTGTGTCGTTCTAATTTACATACAAGTACCACTCTCATATTCATTACATTCAGTCCCATATTTCAGTGCCGAATTTCTTCCTCTGTACGGTTATATTTCTCACCTTTCTTTTCTACTTGCCACAGACCCAAAACAGTGATTATTTAACCTGGATTCTAAGGCCAGCCACTCACATCAGGCAGATCTGATCAGGTGTCAGGTATACCTGATAGAGTCAGTTCTACCTGATGGTGTGTGCTCATAAGGTGTCAGGTAAACCTGATCAGGTGTACCTATCAGGTCTACCTGATAATGAATGGCTGGCCTCAATCTCAAAATAGAGTGGAGCGGAGAGCATAGAGCTTTTTGCTCTCAGTTTCATGCGGTTTGAAGGTGTCTCTTCCCTCTACCTGCTCTATGCTCAGATCCACTCTGTTTTGAGGCTAAGAACACCAGCAGATCGGCATACTTCTTCTTCTTCTTCTTCTTCTTCTTCTTTTTCTTCGCCTTTTCCCGTGTACAGACGGGGTCGGCTTTTTTCGTCAGCTTTTCAATCAGCCTTAAATAGGGTGATTGCTTTGGGCTGACATTTGGTTTTGACTACAATTTTTACAAGGGGATGCCCTTCGCACTCAACCTTTGCTGTTTCTTTAGCAAGGTGAATTCAGGCTGATTAGTCCCCCAGCCAGACTAACGGTGGATTTCACCAACTTTCTTTCCAGCCTCAAACAGCCATAATAATAATAATAATAATAATAATAATAATAATAATAATAATAATAATAGGTTGATAGGACGTTGTAGGCATTTATGTATTTTAAGTACCTAGTTAGGTATTAAAAACACTATACCTACGCCTACTCGTGTACCTATTTCATAATTACTTAGTAGATATATTATCCCTCTACTGATTACTTAAAATTACCTACGTAGGTATGTACCTATCTACAAATCTACATATTGGACTTTCCCTGAAAAATCTGTAAATCAACACAATTTCCGCATTTTTTTTTTTACCATTTCCTTATTGAATATAGGTAAACCTAAATATGTACTTCTTATCACCTTATCAGTGATGGTTGTTAATAACCATGTAGTAATAATAGTACCTACTGGCAAGCAAGTAAGTAATATTACTGGCAAGTAAGTAATATAATGGTGCTTATTTATACTGCTCGAATAGGACTCAACAGTCCCTTTACTTTACTCTTTTGGTCAAATTCCCAAACAATGATGAGGATAGAATACCATACCACGGCTTATTATTATTATTATGTTAAGGCGGTCTCTTCCTGATCCCTAATGTGCCGCGTCCATTTTAATTTAGGACTATTGCACTGCCTTTGAACATGGTTATTGGCTATCCCCCATATCAAACACTCCTGATCCTCTTGCGAAGCTCAGGAGTGGTTTGCTTGGGGGTCGAGTGTATGGTTGCGGACTATTGCACTGCCTTTGAACATGGTTATTGGCTCTCCCCCATTTCAAACACTCCTGATCCTCTTGCGAAGCTCAGGAGTGGTTTGCTTGGGGTCGAGTGTATGGTTATTATCTCTTCTCCTGGGTGCCCCAGGGTACTGAGTCTTAGTAATGAAAGCGCAGGGCAGTCAAAGATGATGTGAGAGGCTGATTCCTCCTCCTCTCCACATCTTCTGCACCTGGTTGTGCCATGGTATACTCCGATGGTGTTTAGGTGTTCTTTTTCACTCTTGGCCCATTTTTTCTTCAAAGGACATAAACTTATTGAGTGGGGCAAGACCCTTTTCATTGTTGGTAGGTACATAGTTTCTAAAAGAACATAAAGTTATTCAGAGGGGTTCAAATAATGTAGGTCAGGTAAGGTAAGGTAAGGTAAGGTTGTAATCTTTTTGTAATCATTGGCATATACACTTTTTCGCCAAAACACTTTTCTAATTGGGAAACCTTGGACTTAGGCAAGTTCGACTGTATAATGACGGGGGGTGGATGCTTTTTCAATTTGGGGGCTCCTAAATACT
>NW_007381623.1:0-11850 GCF_000475195.1 Diaphorina citri | reverse complement strand
GGGGGGGGGGGAATCTTCCTGCATCGTAATTTCCCTCCCTCGGTTTCTCCCCCAAAGGGGGGGAAGATAAGGAGTTAGATTTTCCTCTCTTTCGCTTGGTTTCCCTCGCTCTCCAAGGGGGAGGATGAGGAGGAAGGGGGAGTTGTCACATCCTCCAACCCCTCCTCTCTCCTAGAGAATTAAAACCCCGCCCTGTTGCACAAACTTCATCAGCATCATCTGAAGATTTCAAACTTAAATGAAGAAGAGAAAGATGGAGGAAGAGAGAAAAAAAAGTGACCTAAATAATTTCATTTGGGGGAAACTTTGGCAGAACTTTCTCTCTAAGCAACAAGAACGGATGGTAACAAAAACAGTTTCCAATGGCAGGCACTCCAGTCAGCATTTGTGTGGAGGAACAAAACAAATCAGGAAGAAGTTGGAAAAACAGAAATACCAGCGAGAACTTTGTTGGAAAAGTTGTACGAAATTACGAAACACAGAATGTTGGGTGTTGGTCTAACTGTATTTAGTTTGTCTTCTTCCTTGCTTCAGTTTCCTAAGTTCCACAGGTGTCTGAACACTGAACTACCTACCATGGAAATGAGGAAGCACAATAATTTTCCTATTTAGAAGAGAGCGGAGTGAGGTAACATTGTAACTATCACCAAACGCTCATTATTTTGGTCTTATAGAACGCGATGGGGGCGGGGGGGTTGATCTTTTGTCGTGATTTTTCTCCTTTTTTTTCGTTAAAATCGTTAATGGTGTGTTCTTGCTCTTTCCCCTCCTTCCATCCTTTTCCCCTCCGCCCCCTCTACCACCTCTAATAGTCTCACCCCTCAACAGGTGTAGGGGAAAAGAATTTAAGAGAAAGCAAAATGGAGAGGTACCTATCTAATTGAAAACTTCAAACTTTACCGAACCTCTGTTCTAAAAGTTTTTCTTTATAGGTAGGTTTGTTCTTTCTAGAGCTTTCCACTTTCAGACTTGTAAGCTAATTCTTTTTTAGAGCTTTCAGAATAAATTTTGTTATTTTTCTTCTGATTTCAGGTAAGACTAGAAATTGGACTTTTATACTTACCATGATAACTAAGGTAAGAAAGAGAGAGAGAGAGACGGATCTTCCTTGAACCCTAGATCCTTGGATTACGAGTCCAACTGAATCTAGATATTACTTATACCGCTCGATAAGTTTTAATATCAGTTAACCCCATCAGTAGGCTATCACCTACTCCATTAGGAATTGTGGTTATATAATTTTCAAAAAATTTTGAAGACTAAATTCCCTACTTACTTCGGTTGGGGTTGAACCCATGTCCTCCAGTTTACCTGACGAGTGTCTTTACCAACACAACCAAACGATTATCATAAGCACTTTTCTTTACTTTCCTTATCCTATAGGAAGGAAAGTAGGTAATGTAATCGGGTCAAATTTTTGATGGTCAGTTTTTAATGAAAAAACACGTTTTGAGGTCCCTAGAGCCTAAAAATCCAAATTCAGCAATTGGTCCGTGTCTCCTGTCTGTAAACAAAATATCTCGAGAACGGTAAGAGCTAGAGACTTGAAATTTGGTATGTATCTTTCAAATGTGACAAGAATGCGACACACAAAATATCTCGAGAACGGTAAGAGCTAGAGACTTGAAATTTGGTATGTAGATGTCAAATGTGACAAGGATGCGACACGAAACGTTTGGTTGAGATAGGTTCTGCGGTTGGCGGTATATTGATTGCTTTTTGGAATATCTCGAGAACGGTAAGAGCTAGAGACTTGAAATTTGGTTTGTAGATGTCAAATGTGACAAGGATGCGACACGAAACGTTTGGTTGATAGGTTCTGCGGTTGGCGGTATATATTGATCGCTTTTTGGCGGTTTTTGGCTGTTTTTTGGCGGTTTTCAGCTATACCGACTAAACGGTTAGAGATATTGTAAAAGTTTGGCTATAAGAACAAGAACACCCAAAATAAGCGTCATTCAATAGGATGAGGAAAGTCGTGTGATGTTCACACAAAATTTTTTAATCTCATTATTTATAATGAGCTTAAACATGTATCCTCTTCCACCTAACTCTTCAGGTTAGGTAATAATGACGGCTAATTTGTTTTAAAAGGTACCTATAGCTATTTTATGTAGGCACCCACAGGTTTAAAATGTGTAAGTAGCTAGTAGTAAGTTTAAAAATTTTTACATAATTCAAATAGATTTTTATAATGTTTTATGTATTAGGTAATCCTTATTTCCTGAATTTTTTGCATTCTGGAAAATTATAATCCTCTTCGTTATATCACGACTTGGTAAAACATAAAAAAAAAGAATCTCCCAAACATCGCATCGTACCAAACTTTGTCCTGTGAAAAATTAGCTGAAAAATTAAATGAATTATTATCTTGTTACAGGGAACTGTAACAATGGAGGTCTTAGTCCCGAAATCGAAGAGAAAAGAAAGACATACTAACAGAAAGTCAGCCGTTCCGAGAACTGACCTTATCTGTTAAAAATAAAGTTCGCTCCGCGTGGGATTCGAAGCCTCGACCTAGCTCTTGCAAAGCAGACGGCTCTACCTTTAAAGCTAACAAGTCTGGCTTTTTCAAAACTTGGTCCATGTTATAAACATATGTTACGGTAAAAGTCCGACGAGCGGTAAATCCTAGGTTTTACCGCAGATACATTAAAAAAAAAGCGTATTAGGTACATTTTAATTAAAAATCAGTCAAACAAATTAAAACACCTCATAGAGCAAAGTGAACTTGGAATTAAGTTTCATGATTCAAAGTCATATAGGGCAAAGCGAGGAACCAGGACACCACCCTGAGCTGTGATTAGTTGAATAATGTTGAAACATTAATGTACAGATGATATTAATGCAACAAAACATTGATGTAAGTATAGTTGAACATTAAAGCTGTGTTTGTAGTTTGTAAAACTCTGCTAGGAAAAAGGAAAATAGTAAAATACATAATATTATACACTCGAGTACAGTACAAAAAAAAAAAAAAAAAAAAAAAAAAAAAAAAAAAAAAAAAAAAAAAAAAAAAACGGGACATTTTGCCGATTTCTTTACACTGTCTGACAGCTTTTTAGTCCGTCCTTCCTTTATTATTACAATAGTAATAAAAAGGTATAAGGGACGGACTAATGTATTTGCTTCGGTGTCGTCTGTCTGTCTGTGTCAGTCAGTCTGTCCCCATAGAAGGACTTATCCAAACCTGGTCGACCTATAAGTATATCAAATAAATCAAATTAAAGGTCTTTTTACCAGGAACACGAAAATGGTGGTGCAAATTTTGTATTGTTAATAAAAGTGCAAGTGACTTTGTCCCGAATTCTTTGTTCGTACGTGTAGGTAGGTACTAATCGTGAAGGAAAATAATGCATACTAACAGAAAGTCAGCCGTTCCGAGAACTGACCTTATCTGTTAAAAATAAAGTTCGCTCCGCGTGGGATTCGAAGCCTCGACCTCGTACGTGTAGGTACTAATCGCGAAGGAAAATAATAAAAAATACAGGTAGTGTTAATGAAATAATTAGTAATGTACCTACCTAGGTAACTAGTGACAAATTGCTTTCTACACAAAAATAATGTTAACATTATTAGTGCTGTAGGTAATTACTAATAGGAAGTGATTAATTTAATGCCTAGGTACATAATAGTACGGCAGCACCTATCTCAACCAAACGTTTTGATTTGCATCCTTGTCACATTTGTAAACTACATACCAAATTTCAAGTCTCTAGCTCATACCTACTGTTCCCGATATATTGTTAAATTACACCGAAAACCGCCAAAAAGCGGTAAAATGCCACCAACCGTTGCATCGATCTTACCCAAAAGTTTCGTGTCGCATCCTTGTCACATTTGACATCTACATACCAAATTTCAAGTCTCTGGCTCTTACCGTTCTCGAGACATTTTGTTTACAGACAGAAACACACACGGACCAATGGCTGAAACTTTTGATTTAGGTTCTATGGACCTCAAAGCGTGTTTTTGCACTAAAAACTGACCATCGAAATTTTGACCCGATTACATTACTTTCCTTCCTATAGGATAAGGAAAGTAAAAATTCAGGTATGTAGGTACCTAATACTTACCTACATTGTATTTCCTAGAAAGTGTATGGAGTATGGACATTTTTCATTGCATGTACTTCGTCTGAAATTATTATTCCTATTTTTTACGCTTTGCCTAATTATAAAAGTGGCAGGATTCTCCTAAAGGAGCTCTTCCACCCCTAAAGGAGCTCTTCCACTCAATTTATTGTACAGGAAAAACTGCTTCTTCTGATATTTATTTTGCTATTTAGTATGCTACTGTCGCGTCGTACATATATATTTTTAGTTGGTTTAAGTATTATTGGCAACAACCATTTCCCGATTTTGAAAATTTGGACCGATTGCAATACTTTCATTACTAGTATAGCTCCGCTATACTGTAGTAATAGAAAGTAAAAACGACCATCATTTTCTAAAATTTGTTACCTAAGTACGCCACGAGCTCACGAGAGAGAAAAATTCAACTCATGTATCCTGTATCCTGGGGTCCTTTAATAAAAGGAAAAATTCTTCTTTGAAGAAATCCTGAACATTTTTTACTGGAGGATTTTCTTATCATCATTTTATTGCGATAATAATTTCGCCTCTTATTATTGTTCTAAGAGTTTTATGAGAACGATTTTGATTTTGGTTTCGACTTATCTCTCTTATCTTGTCTGCTGACATTTTTTATTCAATTTGCTCTCTATAAGTCTATAATATGGGTAAGTAGGTTAGGTTAGGTTTTATTCAAGTAGGGGAGAGTGGGGTAAGATAGGGTACCCTTTGTACAGGCAAACATAGATGTATTGTTCTAAGAGTTTTATGAAAACGATTTTGATTTTGGTTTCGACTTATCTCTCTTATCTTGTCTGCTGACATATTTTATTCAATTTGCTCTCTATAAGTCTATAATAATGTGGGTAAGTAGGTCAGGTTAGGTTTTATTCAAGTAGGGGAGAGTGGGGTAAGATAGGGTACCCCTTGTACAGGCAAACATTAGATATTTAGCATTTTGTGGGATTTATATTATCTTCAAAAGCTCTGATTAGTTATGACTTACCAATTTATGAGACGAGCTTATTGTTTTCTATTGGTTTTATGATCATTAGTCTCATTCAGAATTTTCAAATACCCACTTATAAAATGATGCTTCCTTATTTCAAATACTTGGATACTTATACCTATTCTTTTCCTTTTCTTGTGTTTTTCGAGCTTATTGTTTTCTATTGGTTTTATGATCATTAGTCTCATTCAGAATTTTCAAATACCCACTTATAAAATGATGCTTCCTTATTTGAAATACCTACTTAGATATTTATATTCTTTTCCTTTTCTTGTGTTTTGGAAATTTGGAATTCACTATGTTAGTGTGTTGCGAGTCGATAGAGTTCTACATTGTTGCCACTAGAGCCCATCATCTGAGGACAGTACTCACTGAGTCTAATCTCCCTTAGCAAGACTTTAATACTGGCAACATGTTTTGCAACACTGTAAAACATTTTTTTGCAACACTGTACACTATGATACAGAAATGGGTAAAACTGTAAACTAATACACAAAATGCCAAACCAAGATAATTATGCAAAGTCAACTTTCTATGTGGAGTTTCTAGAGCTTAAAATAAAAACACTCTATTTTAAAGTTGCTTTTTTATTCATGATGGTGGGCTCTTATAAGTTGGAAACTTCCAAGTTCCCCAGTGCAGAGTGCAGTTATAGGGTATAAAGTTTTTACTGCCACTAGTGTTGGGTTGTCACAGTGATGAGTCGTTGGATGGAAGAGCTCTTTTCCGAGAATCCTCGTCAGCCTTAACTTGAAAAAAAAAAAAAAAAAAAAAAAAAAAAAAAAAACACACACACAAATTCAGCACAAAGTTTTTTTTATTGCTATGTGTATGTAGGTAGGTAAGCCGCCAATAAGTACCTACCTATTTGCGATCTGAGAGAAAATTAACATTGAAACGTGATCAGTGTGGTCACTGTAGATAGGTAGGTAATATGGGGTAATCGGTTGAAAATAATAATTCCATTACTATCTACTCCAAAACGCAATTAAACTCACATTGAATAATTGAAAAATCCCACAGCAGTTAAAATATCCCTCGACGTGGTAAATTTCAACATTTCATTTCCGTTTTATGAGGGAAAAATCCCACGCTGTAGCACAGATCTCGTGGGGTCAATGAACGACCTTGGCATTCACTTGTTTGCTGATCACAACACACGCCACCTCCCATAGTAAAATTTATAGTACGCTTGACCTTGAACTGATTATTTTGAATGGAGGGAAACAAACATGGCCGCTGTGATAGCGGCGCGTGATGATGAAAATCAAAAGAGCGCATGCGCATAGAACGAATGAGGTCTGTGAGTGTAAACGCGGCCTACAGATTTTCAAAATGGTCATGGGCGCGAAAATTCAAATATTTTGTAATTGTAATATTACAAATTTGTTGATGGCAGATGGCAGCTTTCTGCTTGAAAGGACGTTTTTTGAAAACCTTTTTACTCTTACCTACTAGTTTTACTATTAAATAACTACCTAGCTGTTTCTTTAATCTTTAATTAACAATTCTCATGATTTTCAATTTTTTATTTAACACAAAGATAATAAAATATAAAAAAATATAGCGAAATTATTTTTTAATTTTGACAAGTAGTTTTCGATTTTTTGAGCCCTGAAAAAAATGAAATATTTTTTTCCGATCTGACGTCACCGTAGCTACAAGGTACTACTAACACACTGGCGGGAGCTTTCAAATTTGTGATAAAAGTGTTATTTTTCCTTTAAACATGGATCTGATGGATCATGATTATACGCTCAATGAGCTACCACCTGTGATTCAAGTTAATCAAGTTACTGATTCTAAGAAAAGCATCAAGGCATTCCACTAAACCCGGCTCCATTTCAATTTAACAGCGTTTTCAAAGTTTTAAATAATAAAATGTACTTTATGCTACTAACTTAAATCACTTGTAATATTTGGGAACAAAAGATGACTTCAAAATTAAATTCCAAAAAACAACGAAACAAACACTTCTGGAAAACAAAATGGAATAAACTTGAACCTTGAACTCTGATGTCGGCTTGGCTTGGGTATTCTTTTTGTAGCTATCACGTCACCATAGATACAAAATCCGCAAGAACAGTGTTGCCAAACTGCGCACTAAAAAAAAAAATCACCGGAGGCTCCCTTGAAAAAAGGGGACTTTGCACTCGTATATTTCAGAAACTACTCAACGGATTTTAAAAAAAAAAAAAAAAAAACGGTACGGTTAATTTTTTCTAATCTCTATGATTAAATTATCGGGGAGTCATTATCTTTTACATGAGAATCCTTAATTCACTGGGTCATTGCTTTATCCGGCAATATACCGATAAGCGATAAGATTCCTTAAGTTAGATACATCCTAAACTGACAACAGATTCTGCCATCATCCTCAGATTTCTACAAGATTAACATCAACTTTCTGACCATCCTATTAGGTAAGTGTAGATATTGGATAACATGGGTATGTTTACTTTGTTATTACTCTTGAAGTTTACCCTCGGAATTATTATTAGGAACACAATACCTTGTTTATCCTGCTTGGATAGGGCTGAAAAGTCCCTTTACCCCCCGCCAGTCTTGGGAACTAAAATCTAAAATGCCCACGTAGGTAGGTAGGTACTTAAAATGTAGATACTTGGGAATTATAAGAGTACAATCAGGAGAAATATTCTCTCAAAAACAATATGTAGGTTCTCTTTTCTCTCTTTATCTTGATAGGTTCTCTTTTCTCTCTTCTTCTTGATAGGTTCTCTTTTCTCTCTTCTTCTTCTACTTCTCTCTTCACTATCCACTTATCTGTCTGTCTCATCCACTAATGTCTCATGCACTTGTTTAACTTTTCCTCATAGCCCCTCACATCTTCTTCTTCTTCTTTTCCTCTTTTTTTTTTCTTGTCCCATATTTCGGCTTTCTCTTTCTCCTTCAATTACATATTTCAACCCATCCTTTTCTTTCTCATCTCTCTTACTCTCCTTGGATTTCCTTATTCTCCTCTGCCCCATCTTCTCATTTTATCCTTTTCTCTCTTCCTCACCACTTTCCTTAGATTGTCTAGTGTTCTCTTTGTTTGTCCCATTCTCATCCCTTCTCATTTCTATCTTTCCCACCCTATTTATCTTTCCCCCTCTCCCTCTATCCATTCATTCCTCTCTCTCTCTCTCTCTATCTCTTTCTCTCTCTCTCTCTCTTACCCTCTACCTTCCCACCTCATTTATCTCCCTCTCCCCTCCATCTTGTCCATTCAGTATCCCTCCCTCACTCTCATCCGTCCCAATGTTACTTTCTCCCATCCCATTTCTCCCTTGTCCACCCCAACCCTCCCTCTCCTCTCCATCCCCATTTCTTCCCCTCCTCTCCCAATTAATTCACGGTCTTCTCGCCCGGTAACCATTGTGCAAATTTCCTTCAAGATTGCCGGGATGAGGGAGAGAGCATCCTTGAGTTTGTTCGGAATACAAGTGCAGAACAAATACGAGTAAGTACATTTATATGAAGCTCGGTAATATTTACCCGGACTAAAATTATATACAAGGTGGTTAAGTAAAACGTGCCTATAGTTGAGAAGATGGGGACTTGAACTACCAACGTACCTACACAAAAAGTCCACTCCTGAGTAGGCTAACTTAGTTCATTCTCCCGACCTTCGTAGATTCGTAGACGCTTAACCCATCCTTTAGGGCTGTTTGCCCCTACACCTAAGTGTGTGGCCACAACGGCGGCCATAGACCATGGACCATTAACCCTCGCCGAGACCATCGGCCATCTCAGAAAAAAAAAAAAAAAAAAAAAAAAAAAAAAAAAAAAAAATTTTTCACAGGGGGGGGCAATTGGGAAAACGCCCCGCGGTGGCTTTATTCATTAGAACAGTGGTTCTCAAACTTTTTTGCATGCGCCCCTTTGGCATATTCTCATTTTTTCCCGCCCCCCCTACCTTACCCAACCCTCGGTATATTATTTTACCGTATGGGTTTTATGGGAATATACAAAACGGAGATTTAAAACTGAAGATTTTTTTTTTTTTTTATATTCAAGTAAGTAGGTTAACACTAAATTTATAGGTTTTATGAAATAACAAAACTGAACCAACCTCAGTGGCTCAAGCAGGCGCGGGAGGAATTCAGAACTGGAGGTTTCATCGGATTCGAAATCATCATCATAACGTCGAAACAGCAGTGATAATAAAGCCATCGTATCTCAAAATACTAGAGTTGGAGACTAAGTTCCTGGTAGATAATTTTGGTATAAATTTGATTTTTTTTGAAAAGCCCCCCCCCCCCCCCCTGATTTGTCTCCACGTCCCCCAGGGGGGCGCGCCCCCCAGTTTGAGAACCTCTGCATTAGAATGATTGTTTTTCTCTTGGGTCAGTATACTACTCGTACGCTATGTGTAGGAGCTAGACAGCCCCAAAGGATGTGAATTAATGGTCGATGGTCGGTTCTCCGTTGTGGACGTCTATTGAAGGTTATGTTTAGGGGCAAACAGCTCTAAATGTTTTGAGTTAAGCTTACCTATAAGAACAACGTACCTAGGTAGGTAGGTAAGTAGTTTGCTACAGAGGTACCTACAAACAGGTACTTGACAAGCTAGGAAGGCGAAAACAAACATTGTCTTAACGTGTTCAAGTGAGGCAAAGTGTTGCTGTTAAGGTGAGTTCTGCACTACACTTGATATAGGTACCTAAGTAGTCAATAGAGAAATTCGTAGATGGTGAAGAAGACAACATAAAAACACGAAACTGAGCCGATAAGGAAAAAGAATACAACCATACAAAATAGGTAGGTATCAATATCAATATTAACCACTATAACCTTTATATACATTAAAATCTGACCCCAATTTGTAGCTGCCCCGTCAGCCATTTTCTAAGCTTCTGAGAGCAGATAAAAATAATACTTCTCAGCCAGCCTAGTTAGCTTGGTTGGTAGCGCTTCTAAGTCCTAGGTCGCGGGTTCGATTTCCGCCCGGTGCGGATTTTATACTAAACAGATATTCTTTGGAATATCCGTTCATTCTTCGGAACTTCATTCTCCCATCCTGTCCTCCTTCTCTACGCTTTCGGGACGATAAGACCTTAGCAGTTGCAGTTCCCTCTATCAAACCTTATAAAAAAGTACTTCTCATTAATTTGTCTCTTAAGACGCTCTCCAGACCTTCACTTCTGGGTCACCCTGTATAGTCCTTGTCAAATTACAAATGAACAAATCCAGTTCGGTGATTCTATCATTAGAGTACCTTCCCTCCCCTTTCTTTATTCTTACCTCCCCCCCCTTTATTTCCTCATCCCTCCTTCCTAATCTATTCCTCTTTCTTCCCTTCTTCCTACCCTCCTATTGTATATCTAACATTAGAATACACTTCCCCTCTCTCCCTCCCTTCTCCCTACACCCTAGACCATCCCTTCTATACCTATTATTAGAGTAGTACCTCCCCCCTCTCCCTCCTTTTTCCTTCCTTCCTTCCTATAGGTAACATTTGAATTCCCTCCCCTCCTTCTTCCTCTCTCATCCATCAATCCTCCCTCTTTCAACAAGAGCGTTTGTGTAAGCAGCAAATGATCAAATGAAGCAATCAGCAGCCAAGATACCTTAGATCAACAATATCAACATTAAACATCTGGCTAAAGTTGTCAAATTACAAATGAACAAATCCAGTTCGGTGATTCTATCATTAGAGTACCTTCCCTCCCCTTTCTTTATTCTTACCTCCCCCCCCTTTATTTCCTCATCCCTCCTTCCTAATCTATTCCTCTTTCTTCCCTTCTTCCTACCCTCCTATTGTATATCTAACATTAGAATACACTTCCCCTCTCTCCCTCCCTTCTCCCTACACCCTAGACCATCCCTTCTATACCTATTATTAGAGTAGTACCTCCCCCCTCTCCCTCCTTTTTCCTTCCTTCCTTCCTATAGGTAACATTTGAATACCCTCCCCTCCTTCTTCCTCTCTCATCCATCAATCCTCCCTCTTTCAACAAGAGCGTTTGTGTAAGCAGCAAATGATCAAATGAACCAATCAGCAGCCAAGGTACCTTAGATCAACAATATCAGCATACAACATCTGCTAAACCTGGAGCTCCCTTGAGCATTCCAGCCTTTGTCTGGGAACTTCACATTTGTGGCGATAACTGATGTGGACGCTTGTCAAATAATGGCAATATTGTACATAGAAGCGAGAAGTAAACACCAGGGCTGTATTTAAGGGGGCCCAGCCCCAAGGTACATCACTGTTTGGAGGTTTGGACTCTCATCCCCCCCCACCCCCTCGAAAAAATCCTGTATACGACCCTGGTACACATGGATCTATTATGTATTATGTTACATTATGTACCTAATACTACATGGCGGAGATCTGACCAACAAAGATAGGACCAATAAGTACCTACATGAAGACGAATTGACATAAGTACATATTTAGGTATGTATATGTATGTATTTATTATGTAGGTACACAGAAGAGATAAGACCAATAGAGATGAGTACATAGGAAAGATACAGTACAAAGATGTACTTATTATTGTATTGTAAACAAAATTATAAACAAGATAAATAGACTAATTGACATTCCGCAATAAACAGAGTACAGGGTGGGATATAGATTCGAGTATTAATAGCTTGGGGACCACAAGTTGTGGCCATACATGAAAATGGGTCATTTGGATAATTTTCAAGTACAGTAGAACCCCGATTTTATGAACTAATTGGGACCAAGGGTATAGTTCATAAAATCGGGGTTCCATATAAAAGTTCATATAATCGGGGATACATAAGAAAACAGAGGAA
>NW_007381622.1:0-12090 GCF_000475195.1 Diaphorina citri | reverse complement strand
CTGGGGGGGGGGGGATGAGCTCGCTCTGCTTTCTGGGGTATTACAAGTAAACTATTTCTTATTGAGAAAAGAGATGCCAAACGCACACGAAAAAGAGCTCGACTTCCTGGGGTAATATTTCCAGTACGATATAAAATATTATTTAATGAAATATTTACAAATGAATTTCATCAGTGCCAGCCTAGTTAGCTTGAAGGGCAGCGTCTACCTTGTAAGCACTAGGTTCGATTCGCGCCCGGGGCGGACTTTATCCTGAACAATGTTCGTTCTCGGAACGGCCGGCTTTCTCCTATCCTGTCCTTCCTCTCCATTTCGGGTTAATAAGATCTTTGCTGTTATGTCCACCACTCACTCTCGGGTCGTCTCAAAGACCGCGGTTGTCAGACCGTCTTAACGTGTGGACGATTTCCAGACCGTCTTAACGTGTGGACGATTTCCAAAACTAGGATGCGAAAATTGAAAGAACCAGTCGAAAATTTTAAACCCAATCATCAATCTCGAAAAATCGAAATTTTCTTCCTGTTGTAATTCCATTTTAAAGTTTTCTGTGCCTTCAAGCGAATTTCATTTTACATTTCCCATTCCTTTTTCCTACCATGAATTCTATTTTCACATTCCCCTTTATATTATTCTTAAAATTAATTCAATTTTAAAGTTCTTAATTTTAACGTAATCAGTTCTATTTTTCCTACGAGTAACATCAATATTCCATTTTAACGCTCCCAAATGAAATCCATCTCTCCGTTTCCCGCGCAATCCTTCAAATGAAATCAATCCTATTCCCTGCGACCTTCTTTCTCCTCTTGTCGGCGGCCGAAGGCCTCTCCTTTCCCGCCTTCCGCCTGCCACGGCCTTTCAAGCCCAAGGTCAGCGAACGGCCTCCGAACGAAGTCCTCGAAATTTGCTGGGGCGACAAGAAACTTTCCATCGCCCCGCGAAGACTCCCGACTTTGATCGAGTATTTCCGAGTTTGCACGAACGCGGTGTACGTGCTTTCGCCGGCAGAGGAGCCACTAATGCTTTCCATTTTGAGGAACAAGATCTACAACGCGCTACCTGATGTCAATAAAGCGTACTTGTATAGTGTTGTGTCCTATGATGAAGTGAGAGGTGTGGAGTATGCCCTCAGTAATGTTGAGAACCTGATGACTGAGAAGGTAAGGTTAGTGGAAATTCAGGTGGAGCCCAATTTTTTTATGGGTACTTGTGATGAAGTGAGAGGTGTGGAGTATGCCCTCAGTAATGTTGAGAACCTGATGACTGAGAAGGTAAGGTTAGCGGAAATTTACGTGGAGCCTAATTTTTTTATGGGTACTTGTGCAGAAGTCATGTCCGTGGAATATTGCTACCAAAGGAACTGGCACAAACGAGCAGTAACCGGTGTTATTATAGAGTTAGGTTAAACGCAAGAAGGAGTTTTCACAATTACAGCAGTGATTTGTGTTATTATAGGGTTAGGTTGAATACAAAAAGGAGCTTTCCTTTTCCACGAAATTTTTTTATGGGTACTTGTGCAGAAGTCATGTCCGTGGAATATTGCTACCAAAGGAACTGGCACAAATGAGCAGTGACCAGTGTTATAGGGTTAGGTTAAACGCAAGAAGGAGTTTTCACAATTAAAGCAGTGATTTGTGTTATTAAAGGGTTAGGTTGAATACAAAAAGGAGCTTTTCTTTTCCACGGACGTGACTTCTGCATAATTACCATATTCGAATATGAAAATCGATTGGAAAGGGGGCGCTTAGTAATGCTGTCGACAAAAGTTGTGAAAAAGCTTTCCTTAACCTCAAATAATTATTTTTCTATGATAATTGAGCTAAATAGGGCTGATTGAGAGGCTGAAAAAAAAAAAAAAAAAAAAAAAAAACTTTTTTTATGGAAAAATGGGGCAAAAGGGGGGGATTAGAGGGAAAAAAAAAAAAAAAAAAAAAAAAAAAAACACCTACCTCGTCCGTCTGTACACGGGGAAAAGGGGAAGAAAAACAAATATAATATGAGATTTGATTGGTTGATTTTTGAAAGTAAACCATTTTACTTCCCCCCCAGGGCATTCCACTGGCGGAGTCCAAGGACGCCCGCTGGCTCAAGATCCACACCAACGCCACCCGCACACCTGACGCGCCGGAACCCAATCCGTGCAAAGACCTCGTCGTCCTGGACGGGGTGGATAAGGTCACAAATCAGAGCATCAAGTTTATACCCAGATCCACACCAACGCCACCCGCACACCTGACGCGCCGGAACCCAATCCGTGCAAAGACCTCGTCGTCCTGGACGGGGTGGATAAGGTGACAAATCAGAGCATCAAGTTTATACCAACCCCGTATCAAGACGACTTGGTGAAGCCCCAATATATGGCCATACCCTTCTCCAAACATTTCCTGTATGAGATTAACAGTCGGGACTCTGTGGGAGTGCTTCGCAGGTAGAATAGAATAGAATAAGATTAGAATACGTAGAATAAAATAGGATAGAATGGAATAGATTAGGAACAGAATAGAATAGAATAAGAACAGAATAGAATAGTATGGAATAGAATAGAACAGAATAGAGTAAAATAGAATAGAATAGGAACAGAATAGAATAGAAAAGAATAGGATAGAATAGTATAGAATAGAATAGTATAGAATAGAATAAGAACAGAATAGAATAGAATAGGATAGAATGGAATAGATTAGGAACAGAATAGAATAGTATGGTTCTTTCTGCTCCTCCGCAAGCGCGTACTCAGGAGGGAAATTTACTCGGCCCGGTGAATTTTCCCTCGTCAAACCCCTGGTAAAATCCCACTGACCCTCTTCATTTCCTTCACAGTTGCTATAGAACACGTCAAATGTCCACACAACGTCATTTCCCCCCGTCCCGGGACAATTCCGTACTCAGGAGGGAAATTTACTCGGCCCGGTGAATTTTCCCTCGTCAAACCCCTGGTAAAATCCCACTGACCCTCTTCATTTCCTTGACAGTTGCTATAGAACACGTCAAATGTCCACACAACGTCATTTCCCCCCGTCCCGGGACAATTCCGTACTCAGGAGGGAAATTTACTCGGCCCGGTGAATTTTCCCTCGTCAAACCCCTGGGAAATCCCAACTCGGTATTTCAGACCCAGTTGTACCATTGTATGCACAAATATAATATGACCAAGGAGGACGAAGAGGGAGCACAGTCTATTCAGGTGATAATTAAGAAAGGGGATTTTTTCTTAAAGAGGTTAGATAAAGGGATCTTTTCCTTCTCTATTTTCCCCTATTCTTTCTTCAGTTACATATTTTTTTCTTCTTCTTTATTGTTATTTCTTTTAATTTATTATAACACAACGCAGTTCAACATAAAACAAAATTAAATTCGTCTTCATTTGTTTTTAATAAAAGGAATTTCAACTGTGTAGAAAAAGAACTAGCACTTCTCACGACTTCATCTTTAGCCACACGTGATATTTAGGAGCTAGGATCCGAAAATTGAAAGAACCAGTCGAAAATTTTAAACCCAATCATCAATCTCGAAAAATCGAAATCTTCTTCCTGTTGTAATTCCATTTTAAAGTTGTCTGTGCCTTCAAGTGAATTTTATTTTACATTTCCCATTCCTTTTTCCTACCATGAATTCTATTTTCACATTCCTGCCGGTTGTTAAGGAGAACCCGCACCGAATCATCCCGGCGTACGGGGGCATTTTGGCGATTCTGACGGATTTGGTGGAATGTCTTGGGAATTCAACTAGCGAAGCGGACAGTGCACTAGCGACCAATATTCAGTTCAAACCCGTTGTTTCTAGCAGAAACAAGAAGGTAAGTAAACAAAAGAAGCGAGTTTTACAGTTTACAGTTTCAAAGTTTCATGTATTTCAACTCAAAACAAATTGTTTACATGTCACTAACACAAAATAGAAATAGAAAATTTAAAATTAAAAATTAAAAAAAGGAAATTTCAAGTTGAGAATTTTTGGGAAATCTTCCCTATAGCTTCCAACGGTCTGTTCGACTTTGATAAAATTTGGCATATATTAAGTTGAACATTTGAATAGACAGCCTAGTTAGGTAGGAGGGCAGAATACACTGGATTGAAGGGATCCCCGTCCGGGGCGAACATTACCCTGAACAGATAAGGTTCGTTCGGCTGGCTTTGTAATATCCTGCCTTCCACCCCCCTTCACTTTCGGGGCGATAATACCTCCGTACCTCCGTTGTTACCGTTTGCTCTATCAAACCTCTTCAAACCCCCCCTCTTCGATGGAGGGTGAAACGCCCTTACTCTGTGGCTCCGTAAGAAATCGTGGGCCTCGGAGTGAACATCACTATTTTCGCTTGGGGGATCAACGTATTAAAAAGTTAGAACTTTCAAGGGTATACACAACACTTGGTAAAACAAATTAAAATCAATAGGGGGAATGGAAAACAGATCGCTTTATATTGTAAAACAAAAAAAAAAAAGCGATCTGTTTTTCATTCCCGCTATTGAGTTATACTGTGCCGTTAAAATGTTATCCTTTCCACGATGGTAGGTAAATTTCCTCATGTCTCTTCACAGGTGAAGGGCAAATCCCCCAGCGGGCCCGGTTGTGTTGAAGGCGAAACCTGGGATTGGTCCGACACCCCGGACACCGAAACCAACAAGTTCTACTCGATGTTGCTTATCATTTTGGCTTCCGTGTGCTTCCTCAATTGTCTGTGCTACCTGAGCACTTTCGTCTTCTACTGTCACGTTCGACGGGAGAAGGCGAAAAATACATCACCGCAGGTACTACACGCTAAGTGAACAATGCCTGGCCACGTTTAGCGCCAAAGACGTTGCCCGCTTCAAGGAAAACCTATACGAGGTTATTCTAGCTAAATTCCTTCCGGTTGTTAAGGAGAACCCGCACCGAATCATCCCGGCGTACGGGGGCATTTTGGCGATTCTGACGGATTTGATGGAATGTCTCGGGAATTCAACTAGCGAAGCGGACAGTGGACTAGCGACCAATATTCAGTTCAAACCCGTTGTTTCTAGCAGAAACAAGAAGGTAAGTAAACAAAAGAAGTGAGTTTTACAGTTTACAGTTTCAAAGTTTCGTGTATTTCAACTTAAAACAAATTGTTTACATGTCACTAACACTAAGAAATAGAAAATTTAAAATTAAAATTAAAAAAAGGAAATTTCAAGTTGAGAATTTTTGAGAAATCTTCCCTATAGCTTCCAACGGTCTGTCCGGCTTTGATAAAATTTGGCATATATTAATATTAGGTATGTTGAACATTAGATCAGTTGCGCTTACTTGGGTGATATTGCAAAGTCATAGAGCAGGAAAAATGAGGACCAACGGATTTTTTCTTTTTAAAATGTTATCTTTTCCAGGATAGTAGGTAAATTTCCTCATGTCTCTTCACAGGTGAAGGGCAAATCTTCCAGCGGGCCCGGCGAAGGAGAAAAGAAGAAGAACAGCAAAGGGAATAAGATTATGAAAGAAGGAGAAAGATGAAAAGAACTCAAGGAGATGGAGAAAGAAGAGTAAAAGTGAGATGAGGAAGACAAAGAGAACAGGCACATTGAGGAGTAGGAGGCAGAGAGGAAAAGGAGGAGTAAGACGAGAAGGAGAAATAGTAGAAGAAGGAAGGGGAGGCGGAAGAGGAAGAAGAAAGGAGGAAATAGAAGAGGAAAATAAGAATAAAGAAAAGAACAAGAAGGAACAGGAGAAAGAAGAGAAAGACAAGAATAAAGAAGAGAGGAAGAAGAAAGTGTACCCTCAGTTGAGAGGGAAGTACGAAATGAGGAACAGGAGAAAGAGAATGAGGGAGAGAAAGAGGAAAAATAAAGAAGATTCATATAAGAAAAGTAAAACGAAAAGAAGGAGGAATAAAAGTAAGGAGAAATATGGAGTGAAGTGGAATTAGGAAATGAAGAAGGAGGAGGAGGAGGAGGAGAAGAAGAAGAAGAAGAAGAAGAAGAAGAAGAAAAAGAGTAAAGAGAAAGGGAAGAAGGATGAAAAGGAGGAAGACAAGAGAGGGCATCAAGAACAATAACATGGAAACATAATAAATAATAGAGTGCTAAGATGATAACTGTTCTAGTGTTACTTACTCAAATGCTAGTACAGGATGTCCAGGAAGTTTTGAATAACAGTGCATTGTACTGCTGCTTTGATATCCATCACTTGTCTTTGATGTAGAGTTTAAGAAGTTTCCAATCTGAAAGCATAAATATGTAGACAATTTAATGAGGAAATATAGAAAAAAATGACTTCATTACAAAATAACGAAATTTATAATACAGGGAAGGAGGTGAGGGAGAGAATATTTCCCGTCCTGCGTTTATCTCTTACTCTATTTCCTTATAGCTAAAGCTGCCCTCCAGTTCTATTTCTCCTTTCTCTCCCTCTGTCTTCTTTCCCCTCTCTCTCTTCTCATCTCTCTCCCCTCCCCTTTTCTCTCTTTGTCTCTCTGTTTTGAGGTCAGTAGGACTAGACTAAGCTGCAAATAAAATAAATTAAAAATGAAAACTAGCTACATAAATTAAGTACTGGTACCTATTTACTTGTAAAGTAAGTACTGGTACCTAGGTACTTGTCATTTGTAGATGAAGAACGGGATATTGCCACAAGTATAATAATTTCTGGGTCGAATTAGCTATTAGCTTTTTCGTGGTAAGGGCTAATTTACATTTGTCACTTTGAATGACTTTCTTTCGCTTGTTTTTTTTCTTTTTTTTTTTCTTTTTTTTTTTTTTTTTTCTTTTTTTTTAATTTTGCTTATTTGTAAACTCTACCCATGAAATACTTGAGACCTTGCTTAGACTGCTGGGGTAAAGGGACTTTTCAGTCTCATTCTGACAGGATAAACAAGGTATATTCTATTCTATTCCATCCAACCCTTAGGTCACCCCGTAGGACGCGGAATGAGTACCCATAGCAACCAATGTGGGGAAGGACGCGAAGTTGGTAACCACGGCAACAAGACCCGTTGCCAAGGACGCGAACCTGGTATCCATGGAAACGAAAGGCGCAAGGCGTTGTCAACGTGTGACGTGCGTGGGGCTTGTAAGGATGAACTGGGCATGTGTCAAGATGTTACGCATACAGCCGGTATATATTTTTTGTTTCTTTATTGTCAGAATGTTGTTGCGCAACGCTGTGCAACATCGTGCTATGTTGCGCAACAACCAGCTCTGCCGAGAATAGTTTGTTTAGCAACCGAGTGCAACAACATCCCACGCGTTTTTTTGCAACAGAGTGCAACAACGGCGAAAATCTCATCTAGAACTAAGACACAAAAGTTTCATGAAGTTTTGTGTTGATAGGGATTTGGTCACAAGCTACTCGCCTTCTTGCATTAACCTCAATCTGAGTGGGGCCGACAAAAGCCTGATGATCGAAAATAGCCTCAGGTTCAGGGAACATTTTTCATAGGATTTTGGTCTCAAAAAGGGCGTTATATAGGCCCTGTGGCCCTCTCTCTATGCAACTTCTACAATTCCCTAAATCAATAATCCCACTTTATTTTCTCCGCCACAGTTGCCATAGAACACGTCAAATGTCCACACAACGTCATTTCCCCCTTGCAAAAATCAAAATCAAAGAAAAGCTTGTTGAAGTAAATCGAAGGAACAATTGAAGAAAACAAAGGAATAACAGAAGAAGAATCACCTACACCCCCAAGAAGTTTTTGTAAGCTTTGGGGGTGAGCTAACCTTTGTAATTTTTGTTTTGTTAAAAATAAAGTTATTTTCGTTCAGTTCAGTTCAGTTCCTTCTCAGTCTCTATCGTCTTCTTTGAGTCCGGTTTATCCTTCTTTTCTTTATATGTAGTTTTTCCTTTTTACTTTTCCTTATCCTATAGGAAGGAAAGTAATGTAATCGGGTCAAATTTTCGATGGTCAGTTTTTAGTGCCAAAACACGTTTTGAGGTCCCTAGAGCCTAAATCCAAAGTTTCAGCCATTGGTCCGTGTGTGTGTCCTTCCTTCTGTCTGTCTGTAAACAGAATATCTCGAGAACGGTAAGAGCTAGAGACTTGAAGTTCGGCATGTAGCTGTCAAATGTGACAAGGATGCGACACGAAACTTTTGGTTAAGATTAGTGCTGCGGTTGGCGGTATTTTGACCGCTTTTTGGCGGGTTTTGACCGTTTTTTGGCGGTTTTCAGTTATACCGACTAAACGGTTAGAGATATTGTAAAAGTTAAGGTAAAAGAACACTCAAATAGTTATCATTTAATAGGATAAGGAAAGTCGTGTGATGTTCACACCAGATTTTTCCCTTTTGTTCCCTACTCCTTCTCTTTCTCCTCCCTCTCCTTTTCTATACTTCTCTTTTTCCTCTCTTCCTAAAGTTGTTTCATTTTCACAGTTAGAATTTTATTCTTTTTATAAATTAGTATCTAGGTATATAACTACCTACAACTAGATACATATTATACTTGAAGAAAGATAGAGAGATGGTGTAAAGTTGAAAGAATAGACGCGTAGAAAATTGGAAATTAAATGTCACGAGCAATATTTTGTATGGTCGCCTTCTCTAAACGTGATTATGCAATGTGCTAATAAATACTGAAATTTATCAAGCGGTCTCTAATCTCCATCAGGTCAATACGAGAGTTGATTAAGCCCACCTCCCCAATTACGTACGTAATATTTGTAGAACTTCAAAATTTTATCAATGTGAGTAAACACCTAACTTACCCGCACAATTTAGGTAGGTACTGAAATAAATAAATTGAATACACTACAAAATACCCCAACTCGATATTAAATGCTTCTTTGCAAACAAACAATTCAGCACATTTACACCAGAAAAGCTTCTGCAAAAACCCACACTGCTCAACAGAAGACATTTTCGTGGGAAGAACATGGATACCATGCAAAGTATGTACCATGGAATCCCTTTTACAATACAAAATCCTCACATGTTCCTCATTTCGTGGAAGACCATTTTATTCAAACATCTCTATTCACTCCCGATGTGTAAAAGTAAAAGCTGTTAAAATGAAAGTTGAAGATTTCGGGAAAAACAAAACATACAAATCTGTTGAAATAGAACAGAGAGTGTGGAATGAAGTGAGGCTCAGTGCTGTACAACGAAGAGAATTTGGGAAGCTGTTCTAGGAACTCTGGTGGAGTAATTGGACATTTTAGTCTTCTCCCACAGTGTAAACAAGGCAGGTAGGAACAAATAAAATTGACATTATTCTTACCGTTTCTATTATTATTGGATACTAGGTATTTGTGTTTTTCTACTCCGACTCGAGTTTCGCCTATTTTATAGGCATCTTCATGGGGTGACAGTACCCCCACCCCCATTGTCACTATCAGCAACAACAACAACAACAACCCAATAGTCAGTTTCCCATGAAGATGCCTATAAGATAGGCGAAACTCGAGTCGGAGTAGAAAAACACAAATACCTAGTATCCAGTAATAATAGAAACGGTAAGAATAATGTTAATACATAGGATGTCTAATATAAACCTAACAAATAATCGCCATTTCTCCTATCCTGTCCTTCCTCTCCATTTCGGGTTAATAAGATCTTTGCTGTTATGTCCACCGCTCACTCTCGGGTCGTCTGAAAGACCGCGGTTGTAAGACCTAGTTCAACTTGACAACACTGGAGGTTGAGAAGATTTGGCAACCGTGGATAGTACTGTCAAGTGACGAAAGGACCCCCTAAATACAGTGCAAGACCTAGTTCGATCTGGCAACACTGGAGGTTGAGAAGATTTGGGTTTGGCAACCGTGGATAGTACTAAAATACACAAAACTTTTAATAACTTCTAATTCTTCTTTTTTACCAACAACCTCAGTGGTATAATAGGTCTAAACTCAGTACCAGACCAGAATCTGACAACACTGGTTGAGAAAATTTGGGTTTGGCAACCGTGGATAGAACTTAAAATACACGAAAACTTTTGACAAATGCTGATTCTTCTTCTCATTTTTCTTCTTTTACTTTTTTTCTCCTCCTCCTCCTCCTCCTCATTTTTCATCATCTTCTTGTCTTCCTCCTTTTTCTTTGCTTTTACTTTAATCGTTAAATCAGCACCAATCTTTTTTGAGTCTGACATTTGGTTCTATTTATTTGCATAAGAACCATATTCATTTGCAAATATTTATTTGCATCTGATGCAAATGCAAATATAAATAACGCCCTACCTCGGCAATAATCATGTTTTGCTGAGGGAAAATGTGTTCTCTTTAGGTTAAATCACTCTAGTGGGCAAGATAACAGGGGAAGTGTACTTACCACTGGTATTTTGATTGGTTCCTGTCAGTTGTTTGGCAGAATCTCTTTGATTTGGGCTGGTATTGAATTTGGGTAACACCACGATAGGTTGAGATTGGGTATCTGGAAGAAAGAAAAGTATAGGCAATAATGGAACGAATTAATAGAGGGAAATACATATAAAAATGCAGATCTTATCATACCGAAATTGAAGAAAGGAGGAAGACAGGATACGAACATTATCCATTCAGGATAAATCTGGCCCACGCGGGAATGGAGGAGTTGCAATTGGGAAAATATTTTTAATAAAAGATTATCCAATGGAGGAGTTGCAATTGGGAAAATTATTATTAATAAAAGGTCGATTCCTACGTAAAAAGTTGTGAAAAATCCAAATAAACTCCGAAAAAGTAACTTTAAAAGGTCGAAAATTCAATTTTTAATTGCCGTTCTAATGAAAAAGTTCAAAGAGTTGTCATGTCAGATTTTCACGTCAAAATGCGCAGAAACGCTTGCGCACAAACAAACGAAGCGGGAGTCATGAATTATGACGTCATCGCCTACGGCCTACGGGAGCGTATGCCGTGACGTCAAAGTTCACGATTTACCGGTATTTTTTAAATCGATTTATCTCGGGATCTAGGCTACGGGAGCGTATGCCGTGACGTCAAACTTCACGATTTACCGGTATTTTTTAAATCGATTTATCTCGGGATCTAGAGTGACGTCAAAGTTCACGATTTACCGGCATTTTTTTAATCGATTTATCTCGGGATCTAGAAGTCGTAGAAGAAAAAGATTCCGTTAGTCCTTACGTCAAACTTCACGATTTACCGGTATTTTTTAGATCGATTTATCTCGGTATCTAGAAGTCGTAGAGGAAAAAGAAAATTTCCGTTAGTCCTCATTTTTCCTGCTCTATGACTTTGAAACATCACCCAAGTAAGCGCAACTGATCTATTGAAGCCGCGACATAGCGCTTAAAAGGCGGACGCGCTACCGTCCAACCTAACTAGGCTGGCATAAATGAAGACTTATTATTTGTATCTTTGTAAAATTAGCCTGATCCAAAAACACAAGACCTTATTTAGACTGCGGGAGTAACTTTTCAGTCTCGTTCTGGCAGTAAGGGTATTTATTATTATGTTAAGGCGGTCTCTTCCCGATCCCTTGTGTGCCGCGTAAATTTTAGTTTAGGACTACGGCACTACTATAAGAAAAATCTGGTGTGAACATCACACGACTTTCCTTATCCTATTGAATGATGCTTATTTGAGTGTTCTTTTACACTAACTTTTACAATATCTCGAACCGTTTTGTCGCTATAGCTGAAAACCACCAAAAAACGGTCGAAAACCGCCAAAAAGCGGTAAAATGCCGCCAACCGTTGCACCGGTCTTGACCAAAAGTTTTGTGTCGCATCCTTGTCACATTTGACAGCTACATACCAAATTTCAAGTCTCTAGCTTTTACCGTTCTCGAGATATTTTGTTTACAGACAGACACAAACACGGACCAATGGCTGAAACTTTGGATTTAGGCTCTAGGGACCTCAAAACGTGTTTTGACACTAAAAACTGTCCATCGAAAATTTGACCCGTTTACATTACTTTCCTTCTTATAGGATAAGGAAAGTAAAAACAGGGTATAATCTATTCTATTCTGTTTGGGAGAGCCCGTAGGGTCTCTTTATCTGAGTTCTTAACCACTAAAAAATACCACTTAACAACTACTTCTCTTACCAGAATACGTCTCTGAAGAAAGACCTTGGAAGTTACACTATACAGGGACATTAATAATAAACCTACCAGAACCTTTGGGCGGAGTTTTGGGCACCAACTTGATGGGTTTGAAATAGTTGAGCTCACACTCAATACTGTCCGGACTCGAACATCGTGAC